>NC_072476.1:6602500-6757500 GCF_027574615.1 Eptesicus fuscus | reverse complement strand
GCAGAGGGGAAAGGAGCCCTGTTGCTCGGGACCATGGGGGGGGGGGGGGGGCCCCTTCTCTCAGGCTGCTGAGCGGAGTGGTGAGGGAGAAAGTAGGTTTGGGGCTGAGGGCAGAAGGAATACCTTTATAGGTGCTATTCCTCCCCTTCCCCCCTCGTAACTTTCTTCCTTTGTATTCCTGGCAAACTATTTCTCATTCTTCATGACGTCGCTCTAATATCACCACTTTCCCTGACTCTCTTGGGCAGAATTAACCAATTGTTTTTTATACCAAGTTGTTCACATTTTTATTTAAAAAATACATTTTAATGGATTTTGAGAGAGAGAGAGAGGGCGTGGGAGGAATAGAGATAGAAACCATCTATGAGAGAGAAACACCGTCGATTGCTGCCTCCTGCATGTCCCTACTGTAAGGTGACCAGACGTCCTGCTTTTGGCCGGACAGTCCCGATTTTTAACAATTTGTCCCGCATCCCGCGGCGTTTTAAAAAAGTCCCGATTTTTGGAAAAAATGCACGACAAGCTAGGGAACAGCGGGAGAACGGGAAGGGAATATACGGTTTTCAGTGGCCATGTGGCTATTTAGCCAGGATAAATAATGCACTAAAAATTGTGGAATATGCGCTGTCCTTACCAGGAACTAATGCTGTGACTGGACGCGTTTTTTCTACAGTAAATAAAGTGTGGTCATCAGAAAAATCACAATTAAGTGTTGAGACTTTGAAAGCCATTTTATGTGTGAAATATAATTTAACAAATTCTTGTGAAAAATTTCATGACCTTTTAAACCACGACAGCAATCTACTAAAAAAAATTCACTCAAATGAGAAATATGCCAAAGAATAAAATAATACTATACATAATTTTTTATTTATTATATTTGTAAATTGTACTTTGAAATTTTAAAAAATGTATTACAATACTATTTTTGAGTTCTATGAAAATTTTTGTTGCTCCATATAGACCAAATTTTTAATCAAGAACTGCACCCCGCGGGCTCCGTCCCCCGGCAATGGTGTCCCGCTTTACCAATGTTAAAATCTGGTCACCTTACCCTACTGGGCAATCAAGCCTACAACCAGGGCATGTGCCCTGATTGGGAATCAAACCAGTGACCTCTTGGTTCATGGGTTGATGCTCAACCAGCGAGCAACACGGGCGGGGCTGTCCATGTTTCTATTTACCTGGGAGATGGGCTGACTGGTTACCTCTGAGCCTCAGGGTTCAGCAGCTAACCTACAGGTAGCACCTGAAGCTGGAGTGCTTAATCACTCCGCACTCTTTCCCGTGGTCCAGAGTGCCCCCAGCAGGAGAGCGACATCGCCTTCTTGATTGATGGCTCTGGCAGCATCAACCAAAATGACTTTCTTCGGATGAAGGATTTCGTCTCAACTGTGATGAATCAGTTCACAAAGTCCAAAACCTTGGTGAGGACCAATGGGGAGGTTAGGGAACAGCCCATGCAAGGCTGCAAGGACACAGCAACCAGGCCACGCTTTCCTCTCCTCCCTCAACTGCAGACTTTGACAAATGGTCAGTCGATCATGGTTTTCTGTCATGAGTCTCCTTCTTGCTCTGTCTGGCTGAAGCCTCAGTATTCCTCCAACTCTCTGTAAAGTGGGCAGCTCTGACTGTTTGATAGGGGTTGGCATGGGAGATGAGACCCCCGTGTCGTCTCTGACTGAGTTCTAGTACTGAGAGCTGATGGCAGGTGTCTTTCCTGGTGGGGCAGAAAGAGGGGGGCAGTGTAGAATTTGGAGACCAGAGTGCTTTAAGATTTCTGCAGGGCTTTCTGGGAGATGGCTGCGGGGGTGGCATCTTCCTCAGTGTAATGCCAGGTCCCTGTCCCCAGTTCTCTCTGATGCAGTACTCTGACGAGTTCCGGACGCATTTCACCTTCCAAGATTTCAAGGCTAACCCAGACCCGAGGCTACTGGTGAGGCCAATCGAACAGCTGAAAGGGTGGACGCACACGGCCACGGGAATCCGCAAAGTGGTGTAAGCTCTTTTTGCTTAGGATGTGAGAAGGGGGTGACCCTTTTAGCTGGGTTTTGAAGGATGAGGGGAGAGGCAGGGAGGGGGTCAAGGGTATTTCTGGTTGAGGGGACAGCATGCTAAGGTGTGGAGGAGAGACTATTCATGACAAAACAAGTTGTGGGTAAAGGTGGGAGTGAAGGGGGAAGTGAGAGGAAGGCTGGAGGGAGGCTGGAGAGATCAGTTGAGGCCAGAGGGGACCCACGGAAGGTTTGAAACAGTGGAGACACGGACCCATCACTATTTGGAACTTTCACTCTGATTTCTGTGAGTGTGAGTGTGTGTGTGTGTATGTGTATGTGTATGTGTATGTGTATGTGTATGTATGTGAGTATGTGTGTGTATGTGTGTAATAGTGTGTATGTGTGAGAGTGTATGTGAATGTGTGTATATGTATGTGGGTGTATGTGAGTGTGTGTGAGAGTGTGTGTATGTGTGTGTGTGTGAGAGTGTGTATGTATGTGTGTGAGTGTGTGAGTGTGTGTGAGTGTGTGTGTGTGAGAGTGTGTGTATGTGTATGTGTGTGTGTGTGAGTGTGTGAGAATGTATGTGTGAGTATGTGTGTGTATGTGAATGTGTGTGTGTGTGTGTGTGAGTGTGTGAGTGTGTGTGTGTGTGTGTGAGTGTGTGTGTGTGTATGTGTGTGTGTGTGAGTGTGTGTGTGTGTGTGTGTGTGTGTGAGTGTGTGTGTGTGAGTGTGTGTGTGTGAGTGTGTGTGTGTGTAGAGGCAAAGGTGGGGGTGGGACAAAAGTGCAGGAGATAAGCTTATTAAATAAGCAATTAAGCTTATTAAATATATATGTGTATATATATACCTTTTAATTTAAAAGGAATAATACTCAGTTAAAAAACTCACCCTCTGCAAAAGCATGGAGAAGCAGTGACGGCGTCTTCCCGCCACTCCTCTCCCCTCTCCTGCTGCCTTCACCCCAGCGTTCGGCTCAGGGGAGCCCCAGCCCGCCCTAGACCGGGTGCAGCTGAGTCTCACCAGCAACTGCTGATGGCTGACCCCTCTCAGCATCCAGCCTATCTCCGCTGCTTGAACTTGACTTTCCCTCCTCTCCCCGCACAGAAGAGAACTGTTTGACAGCAAAAGTGGAGCCCGGAAGAATGCCCTTAAGATCCTCGTTGTCATCACAGACGGAAAGAAGTATGGTGATCCCTTGGGGTACGAGAATGTCATCGCGGAGGCGGACAGGGAGGGCATCATTCGCTACGTCATTGGGGTAGGAAATGTGGCTCCCCGGCTTGATGCCTCTGTGGAGGCTTTCTGCTTAGATACACCCTCCTGCAATGAGCAAATCCTATCTAATAAAAGGGTAATATGCAAATTAACCATCACTCTGTCACAAAGATGGTGGCACCCATAGCCACAAGATGGCGGTGCCCAGTCCTCTCAGTCCCACCAGAGTCCCCCAGTCTGGGGGGGGGGGTGGAGGGGAGGGTGGCCGCTGAGAGCGGGCAGCATGAATGGCCTGGTGGAATGCTTGCTTTGTCACCACGGTGACGAGGCAAGCGTTCCGCGCCTGGCCGCAGATGGGCCTCTGGGCCGCGGAGAGCCTCTGGGCAGCGGGCGCAGAGCGGCCAGGCCCCGCAGAGAGCTATTGGCACACGAATTCGTGCGCAGGGCTACTAGTACGAATAAAATGGAAGTGGCGACAGTCACGGCTAACCCCTATGTGGTGTATCAGTGAACCATCGTCACAACGATGCTGTGTCAGAAACTCACCCAAACCCAGTGGGCTGAGACATGAGGGAGCCTGGGGTCCGCTGGGCAGTTTTTCTGGCCTCAGCCGGGCTCCCTCGCACGCGCAGCCCCGCTGACCATGGATGGGCGCTCTCCTGCGTCCTCTGCTGGACGGGAGCGGCAGGGCAGCAGTAACCAGGCTCTGCTCCACCTCACCCTCCAGTGGCCTGGCCTGGCCTGTCCTCCTGGCGAGGGCAGAGGAACAAAGAGCCAGTGGAGATGTTGCTAGCACTGTTTCAAGCCTCTGTTTGCCTCACACTTGATAACATGCATGTGGCTGACCAAAGAGAAATGAGCAGGCAGGTCACTTGGCCAGGAGCAGGAGGCACAGCAGTGCTTTGGGGAAATGGCTTGGGTTGAGGAATGGGTAAAGGGTCGGGATCACCAGCGTCTTCAAACTACCACAGAGCCTTGTGTGACCGGAAAGGGCGCACGGCGTGGCAAGTGCCAACGCCTTCATAAAAGGAAAAGGCGCCCCTTCCTCGGGGGAAGGCCAGCCCCCACAGGAGGCGGCGCAGCTCACAGACCCAGGCGGGGTTCAGTCCCAGCTGCCCCCCGACATAGAGGACAACCGCTCTCCTCTACTTGGCAGCCTGGCCCGGGGGCCTCTGGAGCTCCCTCTTGCGACACACATGGTTTCAGATGCTTTTCCTGCAGAATGCTCTTTGCCGGAATGTTCTTGGCCTGATCCGGCCTCTGTTCCTTGGTAACAGGTGGGCAGTGCCTTCGACAACAGGAAGTCCCGCGAAGAGCTGGAGACCATCGCGTCCAAGCCGTCTCACGACCACGTGTTCCAGGTGACCAACTTTGAAGCGCTGAAGACCATTCAGAACCAGCTCCAGGAGAAGATCTTTGCGATTGAGGGTGAGCTCAGGTTCCGTGTTTCTGGAACAGCCCCCGAGGCAGCCCTGCGCCCTGAAACACGCATTCCTCTTCAGAAACTAGACCCTCCTAACCTTTGGTATCCTGACCCTCAGCATCAGCTCTCTCCCCGCTTCCTCCATTTCCAGCAACTCTGGCTCCACTTGGTCAGTGCCTTTGGAATAGAAGGATCTAGACTTTTCCCCCCTCTAATTTTGCCACTCTTGGCCACAGGCTGAACATTTGGAGGGTAAGGGAGCCCACCCTCCCACAGTATTTTTCTAAAAATGTGGATATTGCCAACATTTGTCTGTTTGGCTCACTGCTGCTTCCCCAGTGCCTGGTGCATAGAGGGTGCTTGATAAAAGTTTTATGAATAAAAGAATTTAAAGTTGGGGGAAGGTTCACATACAATTTGGATTTATGGCTACTCTTGAAAAGCTGGAATATTATACTCCTACAGGACCACAATCCCACTTGGCAAAAGGTGGCTGGAGCCAAAGAGCCACCATCCCTTTAAAAGGGGCGGGGCATATGCTTTTTCGTTTAACATGGCTCTCACCTGAGCCTCTCTTTGGCCACCAAAGCGCGCGCGCGCGCGTGTGTGTGTGTGTGTGTGTGTGTGTGTGTGTGTGTGTGTGTTTTACAGGAATATAATACTATTTATTGACCACTCTTTACCAGTACTTACAATAAAGTCAACAGCATACAGTTGGGTAACACTGTTTACTACAAAGTGACTGTTTTTCCTGGTTTCTGCTGAACCAGTACCCCAGATGCTGAGACAGAGCTACGTGTAAGGGATGAGTCGGGCTAAAGAGAAAACAGGTGGGTCAAGAGTTTAGATGACAACAGCTTGTTCGCCACCTGTTTCAGCAGGTCCTCAATGGCCAAGGTCTCTAACTACCTGATTAGGTTTCCATGAACAAAGTCTTACATAGTCCCTGAGTCAGGACACTGCAGTCAACATGGCACAGGGATTTCAACTTCAGGTAAAGGCACGGCTCCTGAGGAAGTGGCTTTAAGTAAGCCTGCTGGCCTCATTAACCCACTAGTTTTCCCATTTGGGTGGGAGTTTGTGGGTAGTGATGAAACTTTCCTTTCAGGGGTTTTTCAAATAAACTTGCATTTATGATTGTACATATAGATAGAGATTCTGATATGGCTGCTCTTAAGTGGTCCGATTTAAACTGTTTACATTGTATTTAAACTAGAGGCCCTGTGCACAAAATTCGTACACTCAGGGAAGGGAGTCCTTTAGCCCATCCTGTGCCCTCTCACAGTCCAGGAGTCCTTGGGGGATGTCCAACTGACGGCTTAGGCCCACTACCCGTGCTGCTGCGGAGGCGGGAGAGGCTCCTGCCACCAACGTTGCACTTGTCAGCTGTGAACCCAGCTTCTGGCTGAGCAGCGCTCCCCCTGTGGGAGTGCACTGACCACCAGGGGGCAGCTCCTGCATTGAGCGTCTGCCCCCTGGTGGTCAGCATGCATCATAGCGACCAATCGTTCTGCTGTTTGTTCGATTTGCATATTAGCCTTTTATTATATAGGATTGCCCAGTTAATTACCAATTATCTACTTAATTCTGGAGGGTAAAGCCTCAGGGGAAATTTCAGTGGCTTGGCAGTGATTTATATCTTAGGCAACTCAGAAACACACACTTATCTGTGGCTGTGGATGCTGTGCTTGTTTTGGTGAATGTTTAAGAAAAAGAAAGAAACAAAAAACACTTACATATGTGTTTTATGTATATACACCAAACCACCCAAATAAACAGAAAACCCGCAATGATCCTTAGGTATAAGTGAGTTTAACACAGGTTCTGACTGAATTATGACAGTGGGGATTTCCCCCAACATTTAGAAAAGCTTCTTTAATGCAGAGGGAGAAATACACCATGATATCCAGTGTTCTTTTCTGATAAAGGAAGCGACTACAGAGAGTCTTTGTCCAAAGTGCCTCTGCCACAGATGCAACCGCCCAGCCACTCCCCCAGTGCTCCTTCAAAACAGACATCAAACTTGATTTTCATTAGAATGTAGTTATTTCTTATGCTAACAAATAAAAAACCCAAGACCCAGATTAATCTGTAACTATAACTAACCATGACTAAACTATAGCTATAACTATAACCATAACCATAACTAAACTATAACCATATCCATAACTATAACTATAACTATAACTATAACTATGACTATGACTATGACTATGACTATGACTATGACTATGACTATGACTATGACTATGACTATAACCATAACCATAACCATAACCATACCATAACTAAACTATAACCATACCCATACCCATACCCATACCCATAACTAAACTATAACTATATGCCCTAGCTGGTTTGGTTCACTGGATAGAGCGTCAACCTGGGGACTGACGGGTCCTGGGTTCGATTCCAGTCAAGGGCATGTACCTTGGTTGTGGGCACATCCCCAGTGGGGGCTGTGCAGGAGGCAGCTGATCAATGCTTCTCTCTCATCGATGTTTCTAACTCTCTATCCCTCTCCCTTCCTCTCTGTAAAAAATCAATAAAAATATATTTAAACTATAACTATAACCAGAACCAGAACTAAACCAGAACCAGAACCAGAACCATAACATACCATAACCAAACTATAACTACTATAACTATATATGGAAAGCAATGCAATTATTGGACTTGATCTTTTGGACAAGAATGCCAAGTTAGACTCTCCTCATCTGAAGCAATGACAATTGGAGGACACTTCCTATTTGCCTCTTTTGCCAGCGCCACATCCGCGACGTCTGCATCCTCTGTCTCATGAGAAACATTGACTCCCACCGTCTGCGGCACCGAGTGGTCCTTCAGGATCACACCTCTGCCAGCCACGTGGCTTAGCAGCAGCAGCTCTTCTCATTGATTTACTGTCATCAGAGTCACTGCAGATAAAGATTTTCTTTTTGTACCAACTTTTTCTTTACCAGCTTTTTGAGAATGAAGAAATGCTTCCCTGAGCTCTGGACCTTCCAAACGCCCTTCAGGTTCCCAAGCATCGTCAGCCTATGAGTCCCTCTGGTGCGAGGGAATGACCACTGACCGTTTGTTCAGCGTCAGTCCAGTGCTTTTCCCACTACAAATTCTTCAGGTTCTGCCTCTTCAACTTTTTACTCTTTCATTTTGTTTTGTTCCCATTTTTTTGCAATGTAGTTTTATTGGAGACCATTTTTTTTATTGCAGACTTTGATAGTTATTCTCCACCTCAGAGCTGCTCTGGGCCCTGCCCACCTGCAGTCCAGCCCCATCCTAAGGGAGGGGTGGGGACTGGCTACCACAGCATTTGAATTTCCAGCCCGTGTTCCAGGCTCTTCTGCCTTCTTTTAATATATATATATTGATTGATTGATTGATTTCAAAGAGGAAGGAAGAGGGAGAGATAGGCACATCAATGATGAGACTCATTGATCAGCTGCCTCCTGCACGCCCACTCCTGGGGATTCAACCTGTAACCTGGGCATGTGCTCTGACCAGGAAACGAACAGTGACCTCCTGGTTCGTGTCGATGCTCAACCACGGAGCCACGCCAGCCGGGCTCTTCTGCCTTCTCTAACGTGGGAAGTTCTCCTCCTCACAGGTACTCAGACAGGAAGTACCAGCTCCTTCGAGTATGAGATGTCTCAGGAAGGCTTCAGTGCTTCCATAACCTCCGTAAGTGCCCTCCGTTACATGGTGGGGTGGTAAGAAGAAGGGGGCTTGCCGAAACCGGTTTGGCTCAGTGGATAGAGCGTCAGCCTGCGGACTCAAGGGTCCCAGGTTCGATTCCGGTCAAGGGCATGTACCTTGGTTGCGGGCACATCCCCAGTGGGGGGTGTGCAGGAGGCAGCTGATCGATGTTTCTCTCTCATCGATGTTTCTAACTCTCTATCCCTCTCTCTTCCTCTCTGTAAAAAATCAATAAAATATATTTAAAAAAAAAAAAAAAAAAAGAAGAAGGGGGCGAAGAGGCAAAGGGGTTGGGGGCTCTTCTCCGCGATGGGTATGTTTTGGGAAGCAGCTCTTTGATGACCAGCAGAGGTCCTTTCTCACTTCTTTGTCAACCCTGTTCGGTGTGCAACGAAATGAGTCTGTGTGTGTGTGTGCACTGGGAAACGGAATGACCACCACAGTGAGCCTAGTTAACATCTGTCAGCTCACATAGTTACAATTTTTTTTTCTTGGAATGAGAACTTTCAAGATTTATTCTCTTAGCAACATGCAAATATACAATGCGGTATTATTCTATGGTCGCCATGCTGTACATCACATCCCAGGACTTATTTGTTTTATAACTGGAAGTTTGTACCTTTTGATCACCTTTATCCATTTTGCCCACTCCCCATCCCTTGCCTTTGGCAACCATCAATTTGTTCTCTGTATCTATGAGTAGTTCTTTAGATTCTATATATAAGTGAGATAATATAATGTTTGTCTTTCTCTGTCTTTGTTTACATAATGCCCTCCAGGTCCATCCATGTTGTCGCAAATTACAGGATTTCATTCTTTAAAAAAAATTCTTTTTTTTCTTTATTGATTAAGGTATTACATATGTGTTCTTATCCCCCCCCCCATTTCTCCCCATACCCCACTCATGCCTTCAACCCCTGGTGACTGTGTCCATAGGTTAGGCTTAAATGCATTCATACAAGTCCTTTGATCTCTCCCCCTTCCCCCCACCTTCCCCTACCTTCCCTCTGAGGTTTGATGGTCTGATTGATGCTTCTCTGTCTCTTCCTTCTTTTTTATGGCTGAGAAATATTCCATTGTATCTATCACATTTTCTTTATCATCCGTTCACTGATAGACACTTCGTTTGCTTCTAGGTCTCGGCTGTTGCACATAATGCTGCAGCAAACACGGGGTGCGCTATCTTTTTGAATTAGTGTTTTTGTTTCCTTCAGATAAATACCTAGAGTGAAATTCCTGGTTTGTATAGTAATTCTTTTTTTAATTTTTTGAAAAAATTCCATACTGTTTTTCATTGTGGTTGCACCAATTTACGTTCCCACAACAGTGCACATCCTCACCAACACTTGTGGTTTTTTTTTACCTTTTTGATGACAGCTATTCTCACAGGTGTGAGGTGATATCTCACTGTGGTTTTGATTTTGCTGAGTGATGTTGAGCACTTTTCATGTACCTCTTGGCTATCTGTATGTCTTCTTTGGAAAAATGTCTCTTCAGATCCTCTACTTACTTTTAAATCACTTTTGTTCTCTTGCTATTGAGTTGTATGAGTCTTTATCTATTTTGGATATATTAACCCGTTGTCAGACATGATTGAAATATATATCTTCTCCCAGCCTATTGGTTGCCTTTTTCATTTTATTGATGGTTTCCTTGGTTGTGCACAGCTTTTGATGTAGTCCCACTAGTTTGTTTTTGCTTTTGTTGCCGTTGCTTTTGGTGTCAAATCCAAAAACAACAACAACAACAACAACAAACCATCACTAAGACTGATGTGAAGGAGCTTCCCGCCTCTCTTTACTTCTCGGAGTTTTATGATCTCAGGTCTAATGTTCAAATAGTTAACTCATTTGGAGTTGATTTTTGTGTGTGATGTAAGACAGTGGTCCAGGTTCATTCTTTTGAATGTGGCTGTCCAGTTTCCCCTACCCCATTAGTTGAAGGAACTGTCCTTTCCCCATTGTATGTTCTTGGCTTCTTTGTTGTAAATTAGTTGACCACATATGCATGGACTTATTTCTGGCTCTCTATTCTGTTTCATTGGTCTCTGTGTCTGTTTTTATGTCAATACCATACTTTTTGATTACTATAGCTTTGCAATATAGTTTGAAATCAGGAAGTGTAGTGCCTCTAGCTTTGTTCTTTCTCAAAATTGTTTTAGTTATTTAGGTGTGGTGTGTGTGTGTGTGTGTGTGTGTGTGTGTGTGTGTGTGTGATTCCATACAAATTTTAGGGTTGTTTGTTCTATTTCTATGGAAAATACCATTGCAATTTTGATATGGATTGCACTGACGCTATAGATTGTTCAATCCCGTTCTATTCTCTTTCCCAGAATGGCCCCTTGCTGGGTGCTGTGGGGAGCTTTGACTGGTCTGGTGGAGCCTTTCTGCATATGTCAGAGGATAAAGTCGCCTTCATCAACATGACCAGGATAAATTCAGACATGAACGATGCTTACTTGGGTAAGTGGGGAGGACAGGGTCATGATGTGGTACAACTCAACCTGATGTGGTTGGATCTCTCATAGGCCCTTGGGATAGGTTTAAAGACAGAAATTTCAAATTTTTATTTTAATTATGTTAACAAAGAGAAATACAGTGCGGGGTCTAGTTACCCCAACCTATCAAGTGTGGGCCTGCGAGAGGGGGCAGGGTCTACAAGAAAACACACTTCGCTTGGGTATCACCTTTAGGTTATGCTGCCGAAGTCGTCTCGTGGGGCCAGGTGCAAACCCTGGCCTTGGGGGCTCCTCGATATCAGCACACTGGCCTGGTGGCCATGTTCAGACAGAGCGCTGGTGCCTGGGAGGTCAACGCGATGATCGAGGGCAGCCAGGTGAGTGCAAAGCATGTGGGCCATGAATGTGCACATAGAGGCACCTGGGGACGAAGAGATTCCAGGGTGGCATCGCCAGGTGCCATGTGTGGCAGAGGCTTATAAAGGCACCTCAGAGGGCCTTGGGATGGAGACTCCCAGGATCAGCTTTGCATTTGAGAATACTCTCCCAACAAGCCTACCTAATAATAGACAAATATGCAAATTGACCATACCTCCAACACACCCACAAGCCATGCCCACCATCCAATCAGAGTGAGTATGCAAATTAACCCAACCAAGATGGCTACAGCCACAGAGAGCAAGGTTTCCTAGGTAACAGATGAAGCCAAGCTTTCTGCCTGCCCTTGCCAGGCCTAAGCCTCCACTCAAGCTACAAAGTTTCAATTATAGAAGGTAAACAAATTCAAACAGAATGGCGGCAGAATGGAGCTTGAGAGAGCAGGCCAGGATTGCTCCCGGCAACAGGGGAAGCAAAGCTTTCCACACACCCTGGCCAGGCCCACCCACTTAAGGCAACAAAGTTTCAATTATAACCCCAACAGAAAAGGCTGCCGGCCACGGAGGGAGCCCCAGGCTTGGCTCCGCTCCAGGCTACAAAGTTTCAATTGTAGAAGGAAAATAAATTCCAGATTCCAGGGCCTCTGCTTGGGTTGCCAGGGGGCGTGGCCTGCCTGCAAACCACCACAGGCCCCTCACTCAGGCTGCCCCACGCTCCAAGGGAAACCCCACCTGATCTGGGACACCCTTCAGGGCAAACCAGCTGGCCCCCACCCCTGTACAAGGCCTCTATCCTATTTAATAAAAGAGTACTATGCAGATTGATCATCACTGCAACACACAATATAGCTGCCCCCATGTGGTCAAAGATCCTGCCCTCATGTGGACACAAGATGGCCACCACAAGATGGCCAGCAGGAGAGGGCAGTTGGGAGGCACCCAGCCTGCAAGGGAGGGCAGTTGGAGGTGATCAACCCTGCAGGAGAGGGCAGTTAGGAGTGACCAGGCTGGCAGAGGAGGAAGTTGGGGGCAAACAGGCTGGCAGCAGAGTGGTTAGGGGGTGATCAGGTTGGCAGGCAGAAGCGGTTAGGGGCAATCAGGAAGACAGGCAGGCAAGCAGTTGGGAGCCAGCAGTCCTGTATTGTGAGAGGGATGTCCGACTGCCCGTTTAGGCCCGATCCCACTGGTTGGGATCGGGCCTAAACGGGCAGTCGGACATCCCTCGAGGGGTCCCAGATTGGAGAGGGTACAGGCTGGGCTGAGGGACAACCCCCCTCTGTGCACGAATTTCGTGCACCGGGCCTCTAGTTCATATATAAGAGCCTAAGCGACCTTCCGACCATTTGGCTGTCCAACCTGTACCTATGATGTGCACTGACCACCAGGGGGCAGATGCTCAACACAGGAGCAGAAACCACAGGCATGGAGACATGGAGCAGACTGATGAATCTCAGAGGGAA
This sequence comes from Eptesicus fuscus, assembly GCF_027574615.1. Classification (NCBI taxonomy): domain Eukaryota; kingdom Metazoa; phylum Chordata; class Mammalia; order Chiroptera; family Vespertilionidae; genus Eptesicus; species Eptesicus fuscus. The sequence continues at coordinate 6,744,866 of NC_072476.1, read as the reverse complement.
GGGGGAGGAGGGAGGGGGAGAAGAGATTAACCAAAGACCTTACATGCATACTGGAGGCCCAGTGCACAGATTCATTCATGGTTGGGGCCCCTTGGCCTGGCCTGTGCCCTCTCGCAATCCGGGACCCCTTGGGGGATGTCGGAGAGCTGGTTTCGGCCTGATCCCCGCAGGCCAGGCTGAGGGACCCCACTGGTGCATGAATCCGTGCACTGGGCCTCTAGTAAATAATCACATTGACCTGTACAGAGCTCTCTATGAGTTTTCCTATATATGAGCTGGTATTTGACAGTACATAATCAATATAAGCATATTAGTTATTAAAGCATTGAAATAATTCTATATCTGTCAGTAAATAGCTATTTCCCCACGGTGGCCCCTACCTTGCAAAATGGTCCCTTCCCCAGTACTCCTTTTTTTATTTTTAATCCTCACTCACTAATATTTTCCCATTGATTTTTAGAGAAAGTGGAAGAGAGAGGGAAAGATAGAGAAATATTGATGTGAGAGAAACACATCGATTGGCTGCCTCCTGCACGCGCCCCGACCAGGCCCGGGGCCGGGGTGAAGCCTGCAACCGAGGTCCGTGCCCTTGACCGGAATCACACCCAGGACCCTTGGTCCGCAGGCCAGTGCTCTATCCACTGAGCCACACCAGCTAGGGCCCCAGTACTCTTTGAACTTCCCCAGCAGGGCACCTCAGGGGACCTACTCCAGCTAAGTCCCTGCTCAGAGCCTGAGCAGTCCTAACAGTTCCCTATTCTAAATATTACCCCTGCAAAAGCAGTGTGGTTGCATCTTATGTGGCGTGTGAGGCAAAAATCTTTAGTCAAAACCATCCTTGCAAATTCCTGAAATAGGACTGTATCCATGATCCTATTCCTGCAGTTCTGTGTGTATTCCTTTAATTTTCATCTGTGGTTCTCTTTGGTCTGCAATTAATGCATCACGTGTGGATGAAACCAGTTTGCTCTGTACCAGAACGATTTTGTCATAATTCTTTGTCAATAGCCAAATTCTTCATATGCTCTTTAAAGGTTTTACCGACACATATTGACCATGGGTGGCGCCAGAGCCTGACACACAGAAGGGCTAGGGTAGGGGAGAATGTGTGGGGATTCCAGGAAGTCAAGGGTGGGTGTGTTGCTACTTCTCTCTTGTGTGTGTGTGGTGCAGAATCATGTGGGGAAGGGCCAGCTGGTAAACTTCCCCACCACATGCAAATGTTAAACATGCAAATTACAGCCGAGGGTGAACAATACTTAACTGGAACAGTCAAATGGGAGCAAATGGGAGGGGCACCCACACAAGAGCGTTAGGGAAGGCTTCCCGAAGGCAGTGCGTAAGGGGAAGAACTAGAGACGTGAAGAGTGAGGAAAGAAAACGGTCAGAAGGAGGAAGTGTGAGTTTGGAGTGTGTATGGGGAGGGGCAGGAGGTGGGAGAAAACACTGAGGAGGAGGGGAGGAAACAGATTCATCTCAGGTTTACCCGCTCCCTCCATTTTTACTGCTACTGCCTGGTCCAGGCCATCATCATCTTTTCTGTAGATCCAGCTATAACTGTCCTACTGGTCCCCCAAAGTCCCATGTTGCCTCCCTCTAATCCATTGAGGGAGGGTGAGCTTACTAAGTGAGAAACTATTTATCAGTCTTCAGCTTAAGACCCTTTGTTGACTACAGACCAATATCCAATAAATATTTTTAAATTTTCAACAAAATACAGTTGACTCTTGAACTATATGTGTTTGAACTGCATAGATCTACTTTATCTCCCCCCTCCCGATAAATAGCATATGGGGAAAATTTTTGGAGATTTGTAACAGTTTGAAAAATTCACAAACTGTATAGCCTCAGAATATTGAAAAAACGAAGAAAAAGGTGTGTTATGAATGCATACAATATAAAACATATACATAATATGTATTAATCAACTATTTACGTTATTGGTAAGGCTTTTGGTCGACAGTCAGCTATTAGTAGTTAAGTTTGCTATTAGTAGTTAAGATTTCATTTACATGAGAAGGGATAGGTCAAAACCCTTTCATTGTTCAAGGGTCAACTATATCAGCAAATTGAATTCAGCAACCTCCAAAAAGGGTAATAATACATCATGACCAAGTCTGGTTTACCCCAGGAGTGTAGGGCTTGTTCAACAATGATGCAGAAATGAACAAACTGATTCTAAAGTTCAAATGGAAGTGCAAGGGACCCAGAATAGCCAAAATAATCTTGAAAAAGAAGAACGAAGATCTCACTTTTATGTGGAATCTAATGAACAAAATAGATCCAGAGACATGGAAACGTGCAACAGACTGAAGATCCTCAGAGGGAAGGGGGTGAAGGAGGGAAGAGATCAACCAAGGAACTTATAGGCCCAGTGCATGAAATTCGGGCACTTGGTGGGGGTCCCTCAGCCTGGCCTGCCCCCTCTCGCAGCCCGGGACCCCTTGCTCACTGCTCGGCTCACCGCTCCTTAGCACTGCTGTGGAGGCTGGAGAGGCTACCGCCATTGCTGCTGTACTTGCCAGCTGTGAGCCTGGCTTCCAGAGGAGTGGTGTTCCCCCTGTGGGAGCACACTGACCACCAGGGGGCAGCTCCTGCGTTGAGTGTCTGCCCCCTGGTGGTCAGTGTGCATCATAGTAACTGGTTGTTCTGCCTTTCAGTTGATTTGCATATTAGGCTTTCATTATATAGGATAGGCAAAGTCCATGGACATAGACACTAGGGGGTGAAGACCAGGGTAAGGGATGGAGGTGGGAGGAGGGGTCAGTGGGGAAACAGGGGACATCTGTAACACTTTCAACAATAAAGATAAATTAAAAAATAAAAAGGAGAGAAAGAAGAATGAAATTGGAGGACTCACACTTTCCAATTTCAAAACTTTTTTTAAAAATCCTCACCCAAGGAAATTTTTCTCCATTTACTTTTAGAGAGAGTGGTTGCAGGGCCAGGGATTGAGCCCAAAACCGAGGGCTCATTCTCTCGACCAAAATTGCACCCAAGATCCTTCAGTTCATGGGGATGATGCTCCAACTACTGCTCAGGGAAAAGCGTAACTACTGTTGACTGAAAAATATCAGCTAGGTATTTTGTCATCAAAAAGGACTTATTCCTGAAAAAGGAAGGGCTGCAACCCAGTGCATGCAGACATGGCAAGCCACGTGCACACTCTGGCCTGCGTGCCAAGACCAGGGGTATTTATAGAAGGGAAAGGGAAGTTAAGGGACGGGGAGATCAGAACCTTAGCGCCTTATTATAAATAGTACTTCCAGTAGGGTCCTCCCGATTACATAGAGTGTGATAACTGTCATAAGCCCTAGCTCCTCCCATAGATCCTCCCGACCAATTATATTTGCTTCAAGTTTCAGTTAGTCTTATGCACTACCAGCTACAATAATCAAGACAGTATGGTACTGGCATAAGGATAGACCTATAGATCAGTGGAATAGAACTGAGAGTACAGAATTAAACCCATATGTCTATGGTCAATTAATTTCTGACAAAGATACCAAGTTCATTCAATGGAGAAAATAATTTTTTCAACAAATGATGCTGTGATAAATGGATATCTGCATGAAAGAGAATAAATTTGGATGTCCTACTTCACAATATACAAAAATTAACTCAAAATGGATCAGAGACCTAAAGGTAAGAACTAAAGCTATAAACCTCTTAGAAGGAGCTATAGGTGAATTTTTGCAATCATAGATTTGTCAACGATTTCTTAAATATGATTCCACAAGCATAAGAAACCAAAGAAAAAATAGACAAATTGTAGTTCATCAAATTAAAAACTCTTGAGCATCAATACACTATAAAGAAAATGAAAAGAATGGGAGAAACTATTTATAAATAATATATTTGATAAAGTTCTGGTATTTAGAAAATAGAGAGTGGGGCGAAAATTGGGTTACAGTTGTGAAACACAGAGTTTACTCTTGTATTGTTATTTATTAATTATTGCATTATTTTCCATACAAATAACTGTAAACCTACTTTTGCCCCAACCTGTATAAAGAACCCTTACAACTCAACAATAAAGGACAAATAATCTAATTTTCAAACGGGCAAAGATTTGAATAGACATTTCTCCAGAGAAGGCATCAATCATTGATGTTTCTATCTTTCTCTCTCTTTTCCTCTCTGAAATAAATAAAAATATATTTTTTAAAAAGCTATCATGACAAAAAGGCAATCAATGTAATTCACCATACAAATGGCCAACAGGTACACGAGAAGATGTTCAATATAAACAGTCGTTAGGGAAATGCAAATTAAAAACACAATAGAGATTTCACTAGAATGGCTATTCATTGATTATCATTTTTAATTTTTTAATTATAGTTGACATGCAATATTATATTAGTTTCACATGTGCACCCCAGTGATTAGACATTTTATAACTTAGTGATCATCCTGATAACTCTTGTACCCATCTGACACCATACATAGTTATTAGAATATTATTGACTATATCCCCTATGTTGTACTTTACATCTCCATGACTGTTCTATAACAACCAAATTTTACTTGGCTCATGAATACATACACAAAATGTGGCATATACATACAATGAAATACTATTTAGTCATAGCCCAGCTGGTGTGACTCAGTGGCTGAGCATAGACCTATGAACCAGGAGGTCATGATTCAATTCCCAGTCAGGGCACATGCCCAGATTGCAGGCTCGATCCCCAGTGTGGGGCCTGCAAGAGGCAGCCTATCAATGACTCTTTCATCATTGATGTTTCTATCTCTCTTTCCCTCTCCCTTCCTCTCTGAAATCAATAAAAATATATTTAAAGAACTTTATGCTAAGTGAAAACAGTCAGTTACAAAGAGCCACATACGGTATGATTCCATTCATCTGAAATGTCCATATTAGACAGATCCATAAAGCCAGAAAATACACTAGTAGTTGCCAGGGGAGAGAAGGAGTGGAGGAATCAGGAATGACTGCTAACAGAAATAAGATTTCTTTTCAGGGTGATGGAAATGTTCTGGAATTAGTGGTGATGATTATAGAACATTGTGAATATACTAAAACCCACTAAGTGTTACAGTTAAAAATGGTAAATTTTATGTTTGTAAATTTTATCTCAATTAGTTCAGCCAGTGTTGCTCAGTGGTTGAGCACCTATGAACCAGGAGGTCACGGGTGCATTCCCAGTCAGTGCACGTGACCTGGTTGCAGGCTCAATCCCCAGTCGGGGCATACAGGAGGCAGCCAATCAATGATTCTAATCATTGATGTTTCTATCTTTCTCTCTCTTTTCCTCTCTGAAATAAATAAAAATATATTTTTTAAAAAGCTATCATGACAAAAAGGCAATCAATGTAATTCACCATAACAATAGACTAGAAGAGAAAAAAAAAACATAGTATTAATAGATACAGAATTTTTATTTTACAAAATACATCCTTTCATTATGTTTACTTCTCAGCAAACTAGGAACCAAAGGTAACATCTTCAACCTGAATAAGAGCATTTATACAAAAAAAATTATAGCTGGCATCATATTTAAAAGTAAGAGAACATTTATCTCTTAAAATTGGAAAGCAAGCAAGAATATCCACTTTCACCAGTCTTAGTCAACCTCATACTATAAGGTGTAGCCAGCGCAATAAGGCAAGAAAAAGTCCGGGGGGTGGGAGTGTGTGGGGGAGAAAGCATACAGAGTGGAAAGGGAAAAAATAAGATTGTCTCTATTTGCAGATGACATGATTGTTTGCCAGATTGTTATGCGTTCAGAGATCATCATAATCTGGCCACTCAGTGTAGAGAGTAGAGAGGCGCACATCCTCTCCTAAGCCGTTGGCCAGCCCAGCAGGCACGGTTTCTCTTCACAAGGAGAAACCCCCCACTCTGCTTTAGGTGTGACCCTGGCCTCATCTCTTTCAGATTGGCTCCTACTTCGGGGCCTCCCTCTGCTCCGTGGACGTGAACAGAGATGGCAGCTCCGACCTGGTCCTCATCGGGGCTCCCCATTACTACGAGCCGACCCGGGGGGGCCGGGTGTCTGTGTGCCCCTTGCCCCGGGGGGTGAGTGGCTGAGGAGCCCTGGCTGGGTGGGGCCTGGGTGTGGGGTGGAGGGGTTGCCCGGGGTGGGACTGGCGCTGTTTCTGTTCTGCAGAGGGCCAGGTGGCAGTGCCAGGCCATCCTCCGTGGGGAGCAGGGCCACCCCTGGGGCCGCTTTGGGGCAGCCCTGACCGCGCTGGGGGACGTGAATGGAGACAAGCTGACGGACGTGGCCATCGGAGCCCCGGGGGAGCAGGAGAACCGAGGTGCTGTGTACCTGTTCCATGGGACCTCGGGGCTGGGCATCAGCCCCTCCCACAGCCAGGTGAGGCCCCTCACTGTCTCCATCGTGGCAGTAGACTCTGCAGATGCGTCCCTTTCTTGTTCAGTGTTCCCACAGCTGCCAGATTAGTTCTCCCATTACTCCTTTCAGAACCTTTGAAAACAGTAACGCACTGCACCGAAACCTCCAACTCCTCAGCTCTGGATTCGTTCTCACCCAGCCCCAGGAGGCCACGGGGCACACGCACGCCCTGTGCGGGTGAGGGTGAGGCTTCGAGCATGGATGGCAGGCTGGACTGCGGCCCTGTCTTCCTCTCGGCAGGCAGCTGGCAGTCCTGCTTTAGGCGGAAAGCCGCCCGCTCCGAAGACCTTCCCACTGGCCGCCTCCCAGAACCGCGTCACGCAGGGCCCCTCTCTCAGGAAATTCAGAAAAAAATTCAAATTTACAAGCAAAGTTGAAAGACTTGTACAGTGAACACTCATGTATTTACCCACATTCTACGATGAGCATTTTACTAGACTTGCTTGACCGCATAGCCATTCTCTCTCTAGTCCCTCTCATTTTTCAGTGCATTTCAAAGTAAGTTGCAACATCAGTCCACGTCACCTGTAAACATTTCAGCATGCATATCGTTAACTAGAATTCAACATTTGCTTACTGTTACTCTTAAGATCAAATTTACGAACAGGAAATGTTGCCTCTTTAGCCAGTCAATGACTATTGAGTGCATGCACCTGCTGTAACCCATCCTCCTAAGATGCAGAGCATCATCATCCCCAGAGAGTTCCCTCCTGCCCCTTCCGGTCAGTTTCTGACCCCACCCCCTCTGTTGCCGAGGAAACCACAGTTCTGACTACTGTGGACCACGGGTCCGCTCCGCCCACTAGACTTTCGTAGGCCCCAGTGTCTGCTCAGGCTCTTTACTGCCTGGGGCTAAGCGCCTCCTCAGCCCGTGTCAGGGACCCTCTCTCCACGGTGTGAGCAGCAGGTTATGCCTCTTTTCATTGGCGCCTGTGTAAATGGAGTTTGCAGGCTCTGGTTTGACTTTATTTTTATGACAAAAGCTTTACATGCTTGTACAAATTTATAAATCGAAGGTAAGCAGTGAAACCCCTTACTTCCCTCCCCTTACCTGCACCCTAACTCACCCCACAGAGAAAATCAAGGGAAAGGGGAGGGTACTTTATAGGCTTGCACACGTGCACGCCTACCCCACAGACTTTGGAGTGAAAAACAAATGCAAAAAGGACCACCCTAGCCTGGTGTGGGATGGTTTGCATTTTTACTTGCTTTTCCCTATGACCCGGGCAGGGATGCTCGGTGTTCAGATAGGCCAATAGGCTGTGGATTTCCCAATCTCCACAGGACACACCATTACTAAACAAAACTTCATCCCAACAGAGTACAATACATTTTCCTCAAAAAAAAAAAAAAAAATTTGAGGTATAATGTACATCCAGTAAACTCACAAACCTTAAGTGATGAATTTTTATATGTCTGTGAATCCGAGTAAGCAGCACTTATGTTAAGATATACAAATTTCCAGCAGCCCATGCTTCCTTTCAGTTGACAAAATCACTTAAAAAATTGTGGTAAAATATACATGACATAAAGCTCACCATTTTAACCGTTTTAAAGTGTGTAGATAAAATTTCTTTTTATTTGGCTGTTACTCTTTTAGTGTTATTCTTGCAGATGTACTAGAGAGTCAAATCGCTCTTTTTTAAAAATATGTTTTTATTGATTTCAGAGGGGAAGGGAGAGGGAGAGAGAGATAGAAACATCAATGATGAGAGAGAATCGCTGATCGGCTGCCTCCCGCACATCCTGGCTTGTGCCTTCACAGGGAATCAGACTGTGACCTCCTGGTTCATAGGCTGACGCTCAACCACTGGGACATCTGTGCCAGCCGGCCGGGCTCAAAATCGACTTTAGAGACTGATTATGGGGACAGCAATGTCCACACCTACACTCGATTTCCTCTTTATTCCCCGGTCTCCAGGGAGCCACTGTTACCGAGTCTCTATTCTTCCAACAACATGGTTTTGCTGCTTCTTGATTGTCGTTTTAGCAAGGACTTCCCGCTGTGGGAGGTGAGGTGTGAGCCTTCCAGACCCCCTTGGCCACGCCTTCCACCCCTCCCCCCACCCCTGATATTTACACGACGATTTTGGTTAGATCAGTATTCAGACCAGGTAAATGAGACTCAGCTGACTCAAATAGTATGCTGTGCCACTTCTTTCCTGTAAAACTGTTTGTTTCCTAAAAACCCCAGCTGACTAAAGGAAACTGGGTGCCATCTGAAGACTGTGGTCTGAAGCTGAATGGCTGCCCTAATTCCTTGAGAAATTATGGGAGATGAGACTTGAATGGTGACTTGGGTCACCTGGGGCAACTGACTTACCTGCTTCCCGTTCTCTCCCGCTCCCTTTCTCCCCTGCTCTTTTCTGTCCTCAGCGGATTGCAGGCTCCCAGCTCTCCCCCACGCTCCAGTATTTCGGGCAGTCACTGAGTGGGGGCCAGGACCTCACGATGGACGGCTTGATGGACCTGGCTGTGGGGGCGCAGGGGCAGGCGCTGCTGCTCAGGTGAGACCCTCTTTCAGAGCACACCTGGCTGCCTTCCCTTTGAGGGGCAGCTTAAGGACACGCCTGGTGTCTCTGCAGGTCCCAGCCTGTGCTGAGAGTTGAGGCGACCATGATCTTCACGCCCAGGGAATTGGCGAGGAGTGTGTTTGAGTGTCGGGAAAATGTGGTGAGAGGCCTAACTGCGGGGGAGGTCAGAGTCTGCCTCCGTGTGCAGAAGCGCACCGGGGACCGGCTGAGACCAGGTGAGGCTCAGGGGGAAGTCTCAGCGGGTTGGGTGGCGGGGAGCATTGACAGCTGGCTCAGCCTTCAGTTCAGAGCAAAGTGCTCACTGGCTCCCACAGCCTTCTCCAAGCTCGGCTGGAGCAAGCGGGTGAGTCCCCTGCTGGGTGGGGAGGCCCAGCACACCCTGTGGAAGAAGCGAGCCTCTGGCATTCTCTTACTCTCTCAGTTCTCCTGATAACGCCCCCACCCCCACCTCACCTGTGAATTAACTGGGATCTTTTTTATTTTTTAATGGGGAACTCTTTTAAAGGGGAGTTTGTGTCGATGAAGCTAAACACAAATTCACAAAGCACTCAGACATGCATTTCATCGTAAGGAACTTGACTTTTTTCTACTTTTAAAGAGCGACATTGTGCTGGGGTGAGGGATAGTAGTGGGGGTACTAGAGAGAAATAGGGGGAGTTCATAGAATTACGTTTCTAGCAGGAATCTTACTGGGCTGAGGAGACAGCAGCCAGAGTTTGGGGCAGCCAGCATGGCTAGAAATTGAAAGCAAAGTCTTGGGAGATTAGAGGATTGCAAGAAAGTACCCCCAACTCTACATAGAAATGCCTTTCAAGTCCTTTGTAGGTCAGTACTCCAAGGAACTCAGTTGATGACAGCAACTGGAAGCTAAAGAGCTGAGCAAAAATTCAGCAGCTTCATGCCGCTGGGGAAATGGAGGTTTAGGAGGGGCCTTTGTAAACGAATTGTTCATTCTATTGGAACAATGTCCATTGAGTCCAGCAATCAGGAGAAACAATAGACAATAGAAATAGACCCACAGGTGATTCATAAATTAGAGTCATCGGACAGGAATTCAAAATGATGGAGAACCTCAGGAAAGACTTGAAATTCATAAAATAGAGTCAAATGGAAACTCTAGCCCTGAAAAACATGCTAACTGAAATTAAGAGTTCAATAAATAGATTCAATAGAAGATTAGAAGCAGAACAGAGAATTACTGTAGTGACCTGGAAAGTAAAGCAATTAAAAATATACAGATTAACAGAAAGAGAGAAAAGGATGAAAACTATAGAAAGAAACCATTAGAGATGTATGGGACATGGTGAAAGATCTAATAAACATTGATTGGAATTCCAATAGGGAGGGAAGGAGGAAGGGAGGGAGAGAGGAGAGAGAGAGAGAGAGAGAGAGAGAGAGAGAGAGAATAAGAAAGAAGCAACAGTTAAAAAAAATAGTGAAGAATTTTCTAAAACTGGTGAAGGATATCGATTCTCTATCAAAGTAGGATACATAGAAAGGAAATCACGCCATGGTACATTACACTGGTGTACACAACACTATACATTGTACTAGAGTAAGGCACAAACTGCTGAAGACCAAAGACAAAGAAAAAAGTTAAAAGCCGCCAGGAAAAAACATGTCGTTTTCTAGTAACAGAACAGCTGCCGTGTACTGAGCACCTACTATGTGGCAAGCACTGTGCTACATGCGTTGCAGACACTATCTCACTTCATTTTCACCACTGCGAAGGTACAGCTCTTGTCCTCAATTCAAAAATAAGGGATTGAGACTCAAAGAGGTCAGAGAAGCTGCCCAAAGTCACACAGCTGGGGAGCAGGGAGCTGGGCGCACCTGCCTGTCTGACTCCCGGGCCAGGCTCTCAGCACTGTGGTGCCCTGCCCCTCAGGAGAGATCCAGAGCACTGTCACCTATGACCTGGCTCTAGACTCCACTCGCTCACGTCCTCGGGCCATTTTAGAGGAGACGAAGAACAACACACGCAGACAGACCCGGGTCTTGGGGCTGAGTCAGACGTGTGAGACACTGAAGCTACAGTTACCGGTGAGCAGGACGTAGCCACAGGGCCCTCTAAGCACCGGGGATGGGGGCGGGGGGGGGCGCGGGCAGGGGAAGCTGAGAAGGCAGACCCCACAACCACCACTATCTCTCAGGAATGTGTAGAGGACTCAGTGACCCCCGTTGTCCTGCGCCTCAACTTCTCTCTGGAGGGGCAGCCCTTGACCTCCTACGGGAACCTGCGGCCCGTGCTGGCTGTGGACGCTCCGACTGTCTTCACAGCCTCGGTGAGTCCTGGAGCGGGCTCTGCAGGGCCTGGGAGGGACCAGAGGCCACGATGGTTGCAACTCAACATTTCAACATTTTATTTTATTGTTTCATTTCACCATGAAATCGTTTCACTATTTCCTTTCCTTTCGTTTCATCAGACCCTATTTCTTTGCAGCTTCCCTTTGAGAAGAACTGTGGCAATGACAGTGTCTGCCAGGATGCCCTCAGCGTCAGCTTCAGTTTCAGGAAGTGAGTTTCTCTTCCCCGTTGCTGCCTCCAGGCCTCCGCCGGGACCGGTGCTCGCCTCCCCCGCCCCGGGAGCCGGCACAGCAGCTGCTTTGGACGTGTCTGCGGGCTGCCCACCCGCTGTCTCCTCTCTCCAAGGGCCCACGCCTCTTCCCCCAGACCGACTTCCCACAGGGAGGCCCTCAGCATCTCATGGCCTGGCCTGTTCCCCCCACAGCCTGCACACCCTGGTGGTGGGTGGTCCCCGGAACTTCAACGTGACGGTGACGGTGCGGAACCAGGGCGAGGACTCCTTCAACACTCGGGTCGCCTTCTTCTACCCGCCTGGCTTGTCCTATCGGATGGTGTCAGGGGTCCAGGTAGCCAAATACTTCTCAGGCTCCACCTGGCCTTGCTTTCTGGGTCCCCAGGCCCGTGGCTGACGCCACCACCTCCGTCTGCCTCCCTTGCCTTCCAGTCCCAGCACTCATGGCGATCCTGGCGTGTGAACTGTGATTCGGACCCCTCCACCCAAACCAGCACCTTGCACAGCGGCAGCTGCAGCATAAACCACCCCATCTTCCCAGGCAACTCAGAGGTCAGGCTGCGGACCCCCCTCACCTTTTCTCCTTTGTCTTCTTCTGAATTCCCTTTTTCCCCTCCTCTCCCTCCTCCCCCCCTCCTCTTCCTCCTCCTCCTGCTCTCCTCCCCCCTCTCCTCCTTCTCCTGCTCCTCCTCCCCCTCCTCTCCCTCCTCCCCCCCTCCTCCTCCTCCTCCCTCTTATTCGTATAGCTTCCTTTTTTGAGAAACAGCTTTACTGAGATATAATTAAAATACCACCCCACCCGCCCATTTAAAGCATTCCCATTCGATGGCTCCTAGGTTGTTCACAGACTTGTGCGTCCATCACCACGATCCATTTTAGAATATTTTCTTACCCCAAGAAATGACTCTGCTCCCCTTAGCCATCAGCCCCCGTTCTCCCCATTTCTCCCAGCCCCAGGCAACCACTAGCCCCCTGTCCGCCTCCAGACTCTCCCATCCTGGACATGTCGCACCCGTGCATCCTGTGGCGCGTGGTCCTCTGCGACCAGCTCCTTTCACGCAGCAGCAGGTTTTGAAGGATCATCCCCGTTGCAGAACTTCATTCCTTTCGCCTGCTGAGTGCTGTTCCGTTAGACGGATGCACCACACCTGACTTACTCGTGCTTCCACTAAGGAACATCTGGTTGTTTCTTCCCTCCTATTTTTGTTAGTCTCTTCTTTCTCCAACTCCAGGTCACCTTTAACATCACATTGGACGTGGACTCGGATGCTTCCCTTGGAGACAGACTGCTTCTCAAGGCCAATGTGACCAGGTACTGGCTCTTGCTTCAGCTCATTCATTCAACAAACGCGGAATGAACACCCACCCTGTGCCAGGCGTTGGGCCCAGGGCTGGTGGGACAGGGATGGACGGGACGCTGGCTGCTCTCACAGAGGTTATCACTTAGCGGCAGAGGCAGACGGGGGCGCGGGCGGTTACCATAACTGCAGTGGGCTGTTCTCGGGAGCTTGGTGCTCAGAGAGGAACCCCGGGGAAGACGTGCTGAGGCTGTGAGTGGGCCAAATAAAGGCACAGAATGAGGCGGGTGTGAGGACAGAATGAAGGAGGAGCCGGAGCTGGAAAGATGGGACCGTGTGGGGGCGTGGCCCAGGCACCCCACGGAGGAGGGTTTAAGGAGTGGCTGAGAGGTTGGCATAAACTGAGATAGTGTCCTAAACTGGCTGATGGGTGCTGTCAGGACGTCTGCAGCGTGACCTGGGCGTGACAGGGTCACATTTGCTTGGTAGAAAGACCACCCCCGGGGAGGGCTGGGGCTTGGGGGTGGGAGCTTGGGGGTGGGGGGAGCAGTTTGGAATTCAGGGACCAGTGAGAAGAAGGCAGCACAGACATCCAGGAAGTGGGGGTGGGCCTGGGCGAGGGGGAGGCAGGGGTGGAGAGCAGTGGTGGCTGGGATGCAGAGAGAACTAACTGGGTGGTTGGTTGAGGTGGAGGGGGAGGGGAAGGGGGAGGGGGAGGAGGAGGGGGAGGGGAGGGGAAGGGGGCGGGAGAAGGAAAGCTCTCTGTCTCCCTTCAGTGAGAACAACTCGCCGAGAACCAATCAAACGGAGTTCCAGCTGGCGCTGCCTGTGAAGTACGCGGTCTACATGGTGGTCTCCAGGTGCTGCACCCAGAGCCCCCTCCCGCTGCACAGGGCTGGACGGGCCATGGAGCACCTGTGTGTGTGTGTGTCAGTCTGCACACGTGTGCCTGTGTGCCCTGAGGATAGGCGAGCATGTGTGCATGAGCATGTGTGTGTGCGTGTGCATGTGCGTGCACATGTGCGTGAGGCCCAGCCACACACATCACCCCCTGCACTCCATCCTGCTCACGCCCTCTCAGGCCTGCATTACCCATGTGCCTATTTACCCCTTACACACGTAGTCCGAGACTCCCCTTCCAGAACATTCCTGATGTTTTCTCACCTGCTCCTTCTTCTTTCTACCATCAGCCGTGAGGGCTCCGTCAAATATCTCAGCTTCCCAGCTTCAAAGAAGACCAGCCATGTTATAAACCATCAGTATCAGGTGGGGAGCCGAAGGCCGGGCCGGGGTGCAGAATACTGATGGGAAGCGTGCGTCGGGGGCCTGCTGTGTGCCAGGCTCTGCCCAAGCTCGCTCTCCCTCTACACACACAGGCGTGCACCACGTATGTGCACACAGTCATCCCTCGGTATCCGCGGGACGTTAGTTCCAGGATCCCCCCCTTTACCCAGATCCGTGATGCTCACGCCCCTTGGATAAATGGTGCCGTATTTGCACACAACCCACGCACACCCCGGACTGCTGAGAACTCCGAGCGCAGTGTAGATGCGATGTGAACAGTCGTGTTCTGTATTGCTTAGGGAATAATGACAAGAAAAAGGAGTCGGCACAGGTTAGGCATCCGCCGGAGGCCTAGCTGCATAGCACACACCAGCAACAACGTAGCCTTTTCTCTGAGTATTTTCGACGCCCAGCCCGTGGGTGCAGAGGGGCGGCTGCACACACACGTGCACAATTCACTCCTGTTACCTTCGTAATGACTGCGGCGGAGGCAGGGCCCGCTTACCGATAAGGAACCGGGCTCAGCGGGGTTAACGGCACGCCCCCCGCCACCCCTCTGGCCGTGGGCGGGTGCCCACTCCCTGCCCCCCACAAAGCGCAGGGGGCAGGCGCTTGGCCTCCGCGGGGCTTGGTCCCCGGTGCCCTGGGCGGGGTGGGGGCAGGGGGTGGGGGTGCTGAGTGCAGCGCAGCCAGGCCGGCGCCCTCAGACCCGCCCCCGCCGCTTGCAGTTCACCAACCTGGGGCAGAGGAGCCCCCGCATCGGCGTGGTGCTCTGGATCCCCATCCGGCTGAACGAGGTGCCCGTGTGGGGCGACCCCGACGCCGTCTTCTCCCCGGTAAGCCCAGCGGGGCCTGAGGAGGGGCCCCGCCCGCCCTCCACAGCCCTGGTCTTCCCTAAGATGTTTCCTCTGCTGGGTTTTGGGGCCATTGCTGACCGGCTCTTGGACCTGGGACGTCTCCCCCTCCTTCGGGGTGCACCCAGGAGCCCTCAGTCTCCCTTCACAGCGCCCCCTCTTTCCTCAGAACCTGAACAGGACATGCCGCAGGGAGGAGAGGGTGCCCCCTCGCTCCGGCTTCCTGGCTGAGCTGAGCAAGGCTCCGGTGCTGGTAAGACCGGGTAACCCCAGCTCCGGCCACGCGCGGACTCAGCACCGCCCCCTGCCGGCGGCCGGGCGGCGCGTGGGGCGGGCCCTGGCCCAGCTTCCCCAGAGCCCCTCCGCCCTCCCAGAACTGCTCCGTCGCGGTGTGCCTGCGAGTCCAGTGTGACTTCGCCGAGTCCTTCGGCAGCCGGGAGGAGTTCAGCGTCAACCTCACAGGCAGCCTCTCCTTTGACTGGTACATCCAGGTATGCGGTACATCCAGGTATGCGGTACATCCAGGTATGCGGGCCCGAGGCCCAGCGGGCCGGACAGAGCCTGCCGGCTGCCTGCCGAGGCCCGGGCCCAGCGCTGCCTCTCTCCCCGCAGACTCCGCACAACCACCTGCAGGTTGTGAGCACAGCGGAGATCCTGCTGGACGACCGGAGGTTTGCCCAGCTCCCAGGACAGGAGGCCTTAGTGAGGGCCCAGGTATCTCTGCCTGGGGCACGGAGGGGCTCCCGGAAGAGGGGGGGGGGAGGCTGGATTGTGGGGCTGTCTGGGTCAAGAGGGGGAGACTGAGAGGTGGGGAGGAGGGGGAGTGAGGGCTGGGGTTGGGGGCCCGGGGAGGGGTCAGTTATTAGGTCCAGGGTGCAAGGTCTGCCTGGGGAACCTCCGGAAACCAGAGCCTATCTCCCCTGGCGCGTCCCTCTCTTCCCTTCCCCGCCCCAGACAGAGACCAAGGTGGAGCCCTATGAGGTGCACGACCCGGTCCCGCTCATCGTGGGCAGCTCCGTGGGGGGGCTGGTGCTCCTCGGCCTCATCACCGCCGCAATGTACAAGGTACCCCTGGGCGCCCCTCCCGCCCCTGGGCGCCCTCCGCCTGCCCCTCCCGCCCCCTCGCTGCTTCCTTTCGGGTTGGACAGCCGCAGTGCAGCCGCTGGGTGACCCTTGGCCCGCCCCAGGGCCTCCGCTTCTTCAGCTGTAAAATGGGAACATAAATACCCGTTTGGTGAAGGGAATTGAGTTAATTCGTGCAGAGCACCTGGAGTGCCCGGTGCAGAGTGACCACTACATCAGGAGCAGTTCTCCTCTTCTTCTATTTCATTTTCTTTCTTTCCTGGCCCCAGTCTTTTTAAAAAATATATTTTTATTGATTTCAGTGAGGAAGGGAGAAGGAAAGAGAGATAGAAACACCAATGATGAGAGAGAATCATTGAGCGGCTGCCTCCTGCACGCCCCCTACTGGGGATCGAGCCCACAACCCAGGCATGTGCCCTTGGCCGGAATGGAACCTGGGACCCTTCAGTCCACAGGCTGATGCTCTAGCCACTGAGCCATACCAGCTAGGGCCCCAATATCGATGCCATCTTCCTCCCTGCCCCACTTTTCCCAGGTCCCTTCTGTACTCCGACACATTATCCGGTGCACCTCTTGGCCCCTCTGTCTCCACTCGGGCTCTGCATGGCCCTGGCCTTGGTGGCCTTGACTCCCCTGATCCTGCCCCACAGCTCGGCTTCTTCAAGCGGCAGTACAAGGACATGATGAATGAAGCCGCTCCCGAAGCCGCCCCGCCCCAGTAGCTGCTCCTGCCCGCCGCGTGGCGTCTCCTGCGGCAAGCAGGACTCTGGTTAGACCAACGCACCGGCTGCTAGACAGATACGTCCTCCGTCCGTCCGTCCGTCCGTCCGTCCGTCCACCCGGAGACTGGTGGTGATGTCTCACTCAGAAAAGACCTGCTTCGGTTTCCATTTCCATTCATGTGTGTGTGCGAGTGTGTGCGCGAGTGTGTGGGTTGTGTGTCTCAGATGTCTCGTGCCTGAGGGCCAGAAGCTTTGGCAAACCCTCTCAGGCACCGGGAAAGCTTGGGCTCGCCGTGTGGGTGAAGGCGCCATTCAGCCTTCCTCCAGGACAGAGGTGATGGCAGCTCCTGCGGGAGGACTTGAAGGGAAGGCAACAGATGCCGTCCCTGCTGAAGGAAGTGAGGCCTCCCTTCGTGGGCGAGCACGCACACCTGCAGAAGCTGGACAGCCACGACCCAGGCCGCATGGGGGAGCCACGCTAAGGCCCAGACCTGGTCGGCCAACAGGAGCCTGTCAACCCCTCCACACCAGAGCTAAAAACGTCCAATAGGCAGTGACACACCTCCCTTTACCATTTATTGACTGTTTTAATGTTACTTTCAGTTTTTGAATTGGTAAACCTGTTCATAGTGTAAGTCAAAAGTCTCCCTTCCAGCCTGATCGCCCCGGCCATTTAAGTCACTTCTGAAAGGCAGTCAAGTCCATGTGTTTTTGGGTCTCCTTCCCGAGGACTCTAGGCATATGCAAACACACACACACACACACTTCACACAAATGATAGCACAGGCTATTTACCCTCTTCTGCATCAGGCCTTTTTCATTAATATAGCTCAGCCATTGTTTCATATAAGACATAAAGTACTTTTTCATTCTTTTATACAGCTCACCAGTAGTTCATTGTGTCATGAATCATAATGCACTTGACCAGTCTCCTTTTGATATATTAGTTCCAATCTCTTGTGATTAAAACGATGGTGAGTTAATAAATTGAATATATGTCATTTTTGCATATGTGTAAAGATAATTTGAAGGATATATTCCCAGAGGTTTGCGTTCTCCCCAAAGCAAACCCAAGATAAGAGTTTAAGTGAAGGAATTTCATTTCGGAGTGGAACCAGGAAATACCCACAGAGAACAGAAGGCCTGAGGACTTGCAAAGGGAGCCGCATGGCGATTGGTAGGAAGGGCGGAGACACAGAAAGCACTGGCCCTGCTCCCACGAGTGGCAGCCGAGATCCCAGCGCGACAGCTCAGCTGCAGAGGTTCCCCCTGAGGGGCGCAGGGTCTCACCCCCAGCCAGGCTCCCCAGCCCGGACAGCAGAGCCAGGTGCCCTCTCAGGCACAGGAGTTCATTCATAACATCTGGCTGTGAACATCAGCAGGGATTCTGTCTGCCAGGGAGAGATGGGAGTCTGCTAGAGACACAGGTGTCCTCTTAAAGAGCCAATGCACAAAATCTCATTTGCAGCCCTCCCCCTTCTTTCATGGGCTCTAGGAGGGCATAGCGGACTGGAATCATGTGAGGAGAGACTGGAGTTTGTGGCTCTGGGAGAGAGCTGAAGGGACAGCCGCTGGGAACTCTGTGCAGATACCATCTTTCTTGGGTGGAGCACTCCCCTCCATAAGGCATCGGCATCGGCCTGGGGGAAAGCAATAGGCCCACCCTCTCGCCCCACCCTGCAGAGCTTGCACCCTGTTGAGTAGTCAGCTGCCTGGGCTGGGGTGTGGCGGTCTGGGTAGATGCAGGGGGTATCAGTGCCTGAGTGGTGTGGCTTTGGGTCAGGGGCCATTCTCTCCCCACTTTCCCATGAGCCTGACTGGTGCCTCCCCTTCATGGGAGACCCTTTCGCCCCTCCCTCGAGGCTCCAGGTGGCCCCACCCTCTCAACATCTGGTGGCCCCACTCTGCCACGGTCTGGGCAGAACCTCGGACAGACTGAGTTGTGTGGCTCTAGGACAGGGGCCATCTTTCCCTCCCAAGCCCAACCAGTGCAGGACCCTGACTCACTGAGAGCCCACCTCATGCAACTTAAATACCTTCACGTGGCCAAATCTTGGTCTGTTTGGGCCTGGTAAACTGCTGGCCTCACTCTGACAACTTCCTGAGACCCCGCCACACAACAAAGGTCTGCAGACGCCTGGCGGGGGCAGCTAGACTTGGTGGACCCTGGGGCTTTTGCTGAGTGGCCTCGGACCCAGCACAGGTACAGAGTTTGAACCTGCATCAATCTGATGAAGACCGCTCACCCCTACCTGGTGACTCACTGAGAACCTACCCCATGCAACTGGAATACTGCCAGAGGCTCTCTCAGTGACTGAGCCTAAGAGGCAACCAGCAGGCAGAGGTGGGTCTCAGGGAGACTTGGGACTTTTGCTGAGCTGCCCCACGGCCTGTGCTGGTAAAAGCCGGCCTTGGTGCATAGCTTGGTCCTTCCCTTGCACATTTAGCCTCGGCTGAGGCAGCCAGCAAACTGTGGATTACTTTGTAGCTCCAAACAGGTTGCCCAGGGTCAGTCACAGGCAGCACCTGACATGGGCCTACACCAGAGCGCCTTCCAAAGGCCCCAGAAACAACACACCCAAGTGGCCAGCTTCAGAAAATATCACGGCAGGATCCAGTTAGCTTCACAAACAGCCCATCCAAGGGGAGATCTTGGCTGGCATCAGACCTTGCTCAGGCAAATTCCTCTTCATGTGGTCAGCACCTGCATAGCAGCTCACATATAAGCCAGCCTGAGGGTCGACCCCACACACAAATGGGCCAATAGCAATCAAGACTCACCACAAAACCCACACAACAGACATTCCTGGAGCACCCAGATCAGGTAATCAAGGAGACAGTGCCACTAGGTCTCACAGGACATCTACTACATAAGGACACTCTACCAAGACTGGGAGTCATAGCGGATATAGCTGATAGAAACAAACACAAAGAGGCAGACAAAATGGCGGGGGGGGGGGGGGGTGGGGGTGGGGAGAGATAAAGAAACATGCCCCAAATGAAAGAATATGAGAAATCTCCAGAAAAAGAGCTAAATGAAATGGAGGCAAGCATTTTACCAGATATAGAGTTAAAAATGTTTATAAGGATTCTCAAGGAACTCAGTGAGAACTTCAACAAAGAGATAGCAAGCCCAGTCGGTGTGTCTAAGTGGTTGAGCATTGACCTATAAACTAGTAGGTCACAGTTCGATTCCTGGTCAGGGTACATGCCCGGGTGGTGGGCTCAGTCCTAATGGGGGCATGCAGGAGGTCAACGATCAATGATTCCCCTTCATCATTGATGTTTCTATCTCTCTCTTCTTCTCCCTTCCTCTCTGAAATTAATAAAAAATATTTTTTAGAAAAGAGCAAGTATAAAAAAGGACATAGAAAATGTAAAAAAGAACAAGTCAGAAATGAGAATACAATATTTGAAATGAAGTATACACCAGAAGGAATAAATAGTAAGTTGGATGAGGAAGAGGATAAAATCAGCAATTTGTAAGATAGGGTAGAAAAAAGAAACAAAGAAGAGGAGAAAAAAAAATTATAAAATGAGGATAGTTTAAGGGACCTTGGGGACAACATGAAGCATAACAACATCTGCATCATAGAGGTACCAGAAGGAGAAGAGAGAAGGCAAGGGAGCAATTTGAAGAAATGACTGAAAACTTTCTTAATTTGATGAAAGAAGAAAACCACACAAATTCAGGAAGCACAGATAGTCCTAAACAGGATGAACCCCAAAAGGCCCACACCAATACACATCATAATTAAAATGCCAAAGGTTAAGGACAAATGAAAACGAGAACACAACCCCAAAATCTATGGGACACAACGAAAGCAGTCCTCAGAGGGAAATTCATAGCATCACAGGCCTACCTCAAGAAACAAGAAAAACCTCAAATAAACGTTCTAACTTCACATTTAAAGAAGCTAGAAAAAGAGCAACAAAGCCCAAAGTGAGTAGAAAAAAGGAAATAATAAAGATCAGAGCAGAAATAAATAAAATGGGGTCTAAAAAAAAACAATACGTAAGATCAATAAAACCAAGAGTTGGTTCTTTGAAATTATAAACATAATTGTCAAACCTTTAACCGGACTCATCAAGAAAAAAAAGAGAGTCGCCGAAACCGGTTTGGCTCAGTGGATAGAGCGTCGGTCTGCGGACTGAAAGGTCCCAGGTTCGATTCCGGTCAAGGGCATGTACATTGGTTGCGGGCACGTCCCCAGTGGGGGATGTGCAAGAGGCAGCTGGTCGATGTTTCTCTCTCATCGACGTTTCTAACTCTCTATCTCTCTCCCTTCCTCTCTGTAAAAAATCAATAAAATATATTAAAAGAAAAAAGAAAAAAAGAGAGTGGACCCTAATAAATAAAGTCAGTAATGAAAGAGGAGAAGTAACAAGTGACTCCACAGAAATACAAGGGGTTGTAAGAAAATATTACAAACAACAAATTGGACAATATGGACAAATTCCTAGAAACATACAATGTTCCAAAACTAAGTCAGGAAAAATCAGAAAATCTGAATAGACTAATTACAGCTAAAGAAATTGAAGCAGTAAAAAACAAAACTTTCCCAAAAAACAAAAGTCTTGGACCAGATGACTTTACACATGAATTTTACCAAACACTTAAAGAAGAACTAACACCTATTCTTCTCAAACCATTCCAAAAAATTGGGAACACTTCCAAGCTCATTTTATGAGGCCAGCATTATTCTAATTTTAAAGCCAGATAAAGACACTACAACAAAAATTATAGGTTAATAGCCTTGATGAACATAGATGCTAAAACCTTCAATTAAATATTAGCAAACCTGATCCAGTAATACATATACCACGATCAAGTGGAATTTATTCCGGGGATGCAGGTAGGTACAGTATCCACAAATCAATCAATATGATAAGCCACATAAACAAAATGAAGGATAAAAATCACATGAACATATCAACAGATTCAGAAAAAGCATTTGATAAAAATCCAGCATACACTTATGATAAAAACTCTCAGCAAAGTGGGAATAGAGGGAACATACCTCAATATAATAAAGGCTATATATGACAAATTTACAGCCAAAATCATACTCAATGGGCCAAAACGAATAATGTTTATCTTAAGATTAGGAGCAAGACAGGGATGTCCATTTTCATGACTCAATATTATTCAACACTAGAGGCCCGGGGCAAGAATTCATGCATTGGTGGGGTCTGGCTGCCCCCCCCCCCCGCGATGGGGGCTGATTGGCTCCCCCAGATTGGGGGGGAGAAGATGTGGAGGTTGCCCAGCTGGCCCAGCCCCTTATTGGGGTGAGGGGGGCAGACCAGGGGTGGGCCTGGCCAGGGAGGAGCCATGGGCAGTTGGCTGGCCAGCCCCGCCCCCGATCCAGCTGGGGTTGGCCAAGGGGAGGGGCCGTCCCCCCACCACCACCACCACCATTGGGCCGGTTGGCCAGCCACAGTGTGTATCATAGCAACTGGTTGTTCTGGTCATTCCAGCATTCCGGTCGCTTGGCTTTTATATAGATAGATAGTACTGGAAGTCCTAGCCACAGCAATCACACAAAAAGCAGGAAAAAAGGCATCAAAATTGAAAAGGAAGAAGTAAAATTGTCATTTGCAGATGGCATAACACGGTATATAGAAAACCCTAAATATTCCACCAAAAAACTACTAGAACTAATAAATGAAGTCAGTAAAGTAGTAGGATACAAAATAAATATCCAGGAACAGTGCATTTAACAAATATATATATATACATACATACACACACACACACTAGAGGCCCAGTGCACGAAATTTGTGCATGGAGGGAGGGGTTGTTCCTCAGCCCAGCCTGCACCCTCTCCAATCTGGGACCCCTCGAGGGATGTCCGACTGCCCGTTTAGGCCCGATCCGGTATCGGGCCTAAACGGGCAGTCGGACATCCCTCTCACAATCCAGGACTGCTGGCTCCCAACTGCTCGCCTTCCTGCCTTCCTGATTGCCTCTAAATTGCTTCTGCCTGCCCTAACCGGTTTGGCTCAGTGGATAGAGCATCGGCCTGTGGATTAAAGGGTCCCAGGTTCGATTCCGGTCAAGGGCATGTACCTTGGTTGTGGGCACATCCCCAGCAAGAGGTGTGCAGGAAGCAGCTGATTGATGTTTCTCTCTCATTGATGTTTCTGACTCTCTGTCCCTCTCCCTTCCTCACTGTAAAAAGTCAATAAAATATATTAAAAAAATAAAATAAAATAAATCGCTTCTGCCTGCCAGCCTGATCACCCCCTAACCACTCCCATGCCAGCCTGATTGATGTCTAACTGCTCCCCTGCCAGCCTGTTTGCCCCCAACTTCCCTCCTCTGCCGGCCTGGTCACCCCTAACTGCCATCCCCTGCAGGGTTGATTGCCTCTCAACTGCCCTCCCTTGCAGGCCTGGTGCTTCCCAACTGCCCTCCCCTGCTGGCCATCTTGTGGTGGCCATCTTGTGTCCACATGGGGGCAGGGGGCCAGCTGGTTTGCCCTGAAGGGTGTCCTGGATCAGGGTGGGGCTCCCTTGGGGCATGGAGCGGCCTAGGCGAGGGGCCTGTGGTGGTTTGCAGGCCAGCCACACCCCTGGCAACCCAAGCAGAGGCCCTGGTATCTGGAATTTATTTACCTTCTACAATTGAAACTTAGTAGCCTGGAGCGAAGCCAAGCCTCCTGCTCGATCCGTGGCTGCCGCCATTTCTGTTTGGATTTGTTTACCTTCTATAATTGAAACTTTGCATCCTTGAGTGGAGGCCTGGGCCCGGCCAGAGTGTGTGGAAAGCTTGGCTTCTTCTGTTGCTGGGGAAATCCAAGCCTCCCTTCTGGTAGCCATCTTGGCTGAGGTTAATTTGCATACTCACCCTGATTGGCTGGTGGGCATGGCCTATGTAGCGGAGTGATGATTAATTTGCATATTACTCTTTTATTAGAGAGAATATATATTTATTTATTTATTTATTTCAGAGAGGAAGAGAGAGGGAGAGAGAGGTAGAAACATTAATGATGAGAGAGAATCATTGATTGGCTGCCTCCTGCATACCCCTAACTCGGGATTGAGCCCACAACCTGGGCATGTGCCCTGATTAGGAATTGAACTGTGACTTCCTGATTCATAGGTTGATGCTCAACCACTGAGCCACACCAGCCAGACAGATTATTAGTTTTCCCTAACAGTTAGTTATTGGTGTATAAAAAATGGAACTGGCTCAGTTAAGCGTCAACTTATGAACCAAGAGGTCATGGTTCGAAACTGGTCAGGGCACATGCCCAGGTTGCTGGCTTGATCCCAAATGGGGGATGTGCAGGAGGCAGCCGATCAATGCTTCTCTCTCATCATTGTTGCTGTGGTACATCTACACAATGAAATACTAAAAAGGTAGAAATCTTACCTTTTGTGATACCATGAATGGACCTGGAGGGTATTATGCTCAGTGAAATAAGCCAGTTAGAGAAAGACAAGTACCATATGATTTCACTTATATGTGAAACCAATGAACAAAATAAACTAACAAAATAGAAACAGACTCATAGATACAGAGAACAGATTGACAGCTGTCAGAGGAACGGGGTTTGGGAGCTGGGTAAAAGGTGAAGGGATTAAGCAAAAACAATACAAACAAACAAAAAAACCACCCAACATTCACACTAAAAACAACTCATAGACACAGACAACTGGATGGTGATTACAGAGGGAAAGGGTGGTGGGGGAGGTAGAAGAGGATGAAGAGGGGATAGATGGTGATGGGAGGAGACTTGACTTGGGGTGGTGAACACACATAAAATACACAGACGATGCATTATAGAATTGTACACTGAAACCTATATAATTTTATTAACCAATGTCACCCCAATAAATCCAATAAAAATAAAAGAAGAAATACCACTAAGGGAGGGATGTGGACTGGGACGAGAAGGCAGCCAGTAAAGGTGGGTAATCAAACGCAGCACCACGGTGAGCCCCTGGACCGTAACCTCACTGTGAGCCCCGGGAGAGCAGACCGTGCCCCTGTACCGGGTCCACCGAGGAGAGAGGGACAGGGGTATGTAAACGCCAATGCCACACCGTCACTGGCAGCGCCGCTCTAGGGGGGAGGGGGTGGGCGTGCCTTCCCTGGGGCCTCTGGCCGGCCTTGAACGTGGGCCGAGTGGGTGCTGGGGCCAAGGATAGGGTGCAGGGTGTTCCGGTGGGAAGTCTGACAGGTGAGGCTAGCCCCTGGCGAGGCCACAGGGATCCAGGCAGGGCACCAACAGCACCTGCTACCAAGGGTGCTTGCAGCTTACGTTTGGATAACTGCTCCTAGGTAACCCTCCCTCCTCCGGAGCACCCCCAGTGCCCAAACCCCGCATTGGTGCCCGTGCAGTGCCGTGACTCTGGCCTGGGCATGCACCCTGTCTGATTCTCACACCAGGATGTTAGTGGCCTCCACTTGCTATTTAGTAGCATCTGCATTTCACTCATGAGCAGACGGAGGCTGAGGGGGCATACCAATTGCCTGAGGTCACGCAGGGAACAGGGACTGGAGCTGGGATCAAACCCGGCTCTGTCTGGCTCCAAAGCTTTGCCCTCTTACTGTCCTGATGGCCTCGGAGGAACGGCCCGTCCTGCCCGCAGCAGGCACGAGGGAGGCGTGGGAGAGAGGCTGACTTTTAGCTGGTTCGCTGACATACAGGAAAACCATGGCTTAAATGAACGTCAGTTCCAGTTGGGATAGGAAGCAGGAATGGCTAAATTCTGCCCAGAGCAGGGCGGGACCCCTGGCTCAAGCCAGAGGGCAGCACAGCGCGGCCGGGGTCGTGGGCAGGGCTCTGTAAGCCAGTGAGGAGTTTCTGATTTATTCGAAGCACTGGATGTCACTAGAGGGTGACGACTGAGAGCAGGGCCCTCCGGACACTTGGCTGTGCCACACACGTGTTGCCTTTCCATGGTTCTACACCATTTCTTCTCCTGACTGCAAACTCATTAAGAACGTTTTTCTTCTCTCTAAGGTGAAAGCTAAAGGGGCTCTGTATCTCCGGCAGCCTCACTGACCCAGAGGAGAAGGCGACCGAGTGTGCAGCCCCGGGGCCCGGGTGGGCAGCCGAGCTGCGGCTCAGAGCCACAGGGGCACCTTTGCATTGGAAGCTCGCGCTGAGTGCAGCCAGACGGGTTAGAAAGGAGATCCCTTTAGTGACAAATTACCCGAGATGGCCACACAGGCACTAACAAGGCCACAAATCCCTGCTGATGAGCAGCCAAACCCAGGACAAGCGGCCTGGTTTTACGTTGTGGGGTCTCTTGCTTCAGAAAGAATAAATCCCTTCAGTGTCCAGTCTCATTTTCTTACTTAAAATAGGGTTCTCATCCCGGCCACCGCGGCAGGTTGTTATAGCTGTGACCCAGGGAATCGCGCCTCCCTGCACCCCGCCCCTTTGCCCGGTGACCTTGTGACTTCTCTCCTCAAGTGGTGGCCCTGTCTCTGCACCTGGACTGTGGTGCGCTCCTGGCTGCCCTGACCCATAGGACGCGGTAGGAGGGACGACCTGAGGCCCAGACCCTCGGAAGCACTGCAGCCTCACAGCCCTGAGCCGCCCCGCAGAGCCCGTCCAGCCCCGCGAAGTCCCACCTTTTTCATCTCACGCACACGGAAACGGGTCACTGAAATCCTGCGGCACCCCAAAAATAAATTCTTTGCCGATGTGACAAAAAATGGGTATGACTTTGATTCATTCACACCGGATGGATGGCTATGGTTGTGTTGGCTCTTGTCGCTTTTTCCGTTTGACAATCCGAGGGAAAAGGAGGCAGGTAGCGCCTGTTTGCAGCATCCTTGCAGCACACCTTTTGGAAATCGCTGACTTTGCGGCCACAGGGCGGCCGAGGCCCCGGGTAGGCATGAGGTCCTGCTGGACGTTCCAGCCCAGGCCAACCCAGCAGAGAACTGCCAGGCTGTCACCTCACAGAACTGTGAGAAATAGAAATTGAGAGACCATTTGCAGTGATTTGTTATGCTGCAATGGATAACTCACAGTGAAAGAGGACATTTCCCAGCTTCCCTTGCAGCTAAGGAGGGCCAGGTGGCCAGGCTCCGGTTCTAGGAGGGGAGCAGGGCTGGTGAACAACTTCAGAGTCGGGTCCTTTGAGAGAAGGCGTGTCCTCCTCTTCCCCTTGCCCTCTTGGCAGCAGCTGGAGCACCAACGCCGTGGGCACCGCTGCGGACCTTGCAGCCGGGCGAGCGCGAGCCCAGGAACGCCTGCCCGAGAGACAGGAGCAGCTGCCGCTCCGGAGAGCCGCTCCACCTTCACAGCCACGTCGGGGACCGGAGTGAGCGCCGACCTTGGCTAAGACGTTGGTGCTCCAAGCCCCTGGTCCAGCAGCTGCCCCGCATTGTAGCGAGTGCCGCTGCCTCCCAAACGCCTGTTTGCCCACTTGGCTCACGAAGCTAAACCCGTGGCAAAGCCTGGAGGCTTCTTGCTGGTCTTGCTACCCCAACTCCTAGCACTTCAGTCTCCCCTTCTTATCATTACCCTCCACCTGGCTGGCCCCGAGATGGAGGGGCCAGGAGTGTCCCCCTTCATCCATCCTGGGGTGGTCACAGGGTTCAGTTATGTTCTCCATCAGCAAGACCAGCCTGGTGTCCCACTTGGTCCAGTCTTCAAGGATTTCCCTCAGCCTCTGAGAGCACGTGGGGAGGGCCCTACCCTCCCTTCCTTCCCTCCTGGGGGCAAAATGACCCGAGAAGAGAACAGCCCTGCGTCTCCTGCAGATGCCTAAGGAGAGGGCTGCGTTCCCGCCCTCTCGCCCGAGAGATGACCCAGAGGGTGTGTCCTCAGGGCGTGGCTTCCCTTCCCCAGGGAAAGCTCAGGCTTTGGGTTATTTTCTGAAAACCTTAGTTCTTTTTTTTAAATATATATTTTATTGATTTTTTACAGAGAGGAAGGGAGAGGGATAGAGAGTTAGAAACATCGATGAGAGAGAAACATCGATCAGCTGCCTCCTGCACACCTCCCACTGGGGATGTGCCCGCAACCAAGGTACATGCCCTTGACCGGAATCGAACCTGGGACCTTCCAGTCCCAAGGCTGACACTCTATCCACTCAGCCAAACCAGTTCAGGCTGAAAACCTTAGTTCTTAACCACCTACCGCTTAGAAAAGAGATCCCGCACTGGCAACCTTCGAGCCAGCTCCAGCCTGCAGGTTTTACTGGTTTTGTTTCTCTGATTTTGATTAGTTGCTGACATTGCAACATGGAGAGATTTCTGAGAGAAATCCGGATTGATGGTGCCTCTGGAAAAAATGGGAGAGTTTGGCGGCGTGAGGCTCGGCGGGGAGAGCCACCCAGGCAGGACGTGGCTCTCCAGCTGGCTCCACACCGCACCTGCCTGGGAGCTGCCTGGGAGCCGGCGCCGTCACGTGTAAGGTGACCGCTGAGGCCCTGCGCGGTCTGGCCCCTGCTACCTCTGCTCTTCACTTCCGCTCCCGTCCTTCCCTCTCACCCTCGGCTTTCTCAAATGCACCATATTTAGGGGAACTAATCAGGCTCCTTTGAAAGCAAAAGGAAGTGTGATTGGTAATCACAGTGGATTGTCAGGCCTGAACACGGCGTGTTGGGGACAGATCGGAACGTATCTCTGGTCCCCACATTCCTCTCCCTTCCCAGCCTTTTGCCCACGCTGTTCCCTCTGCCCAGAACTTCCTCTCCTCCTTCACCCGAATCCTGTCTCAGCTGGGGGTCGCTGCCTCCAGACTGTAGCTAGGAGAAGCTCCAGGTGCCACCACAGTAACTGTATTTCCGCCCCGACGACTGTACATTCCTGCAGGGCAGAAACCCCTAGGACAGCATCTGCAACACGGAACAAAGCCGCAGCTGAATCTATGAGTTGAGTCGATGAATGAATGAATGAATGAATGGGTAGCTTCCTGTTCTCTTTGTGTTCTCTACCAGAAGACAGGGCTCTCAAACATCTGTTTCCTTACAGCCCAACACACTCCTTCCGGGCCACAGAGGATCTGACTGTGCGTGCCTGCCTCACAGTTTCTAAATCCTGAGACTGAATATGCACAGTGTGATGGGCAGACCACGCATGAAAAAGGAAGTGTCTCCCTGGCCGGTGTGGCCGGTGTGGTTGGGCATTGTTCTGTGCACCGAAAGGGTGTTGGTTCGATTCCCAGCCAGGGCACATGCCCGGGTTGTGGGCTCGATCCCCCGTAGGGGGCGTGCAGGAGGCAGCTGCTCCATGTTTCACTCTCACGTCTAAAGGTTTCCCATCCTCTGCCTGCCGTCGAGTCTCTGCCGAAACCAAGTGCAGGTGCTGACTCCCTGCTGGAGCAAGCTCTGCTTCAGCAGCCTCGGCCTGCTCTCATGGGGCGGTCATCGCGCATGTTCACACGTCTCTGATTCAGCCACTGGGATAGAATTCTATAGACAGGGCTACATTCTTTCCATTTTCTCTGTGGGCATTCTCATTTTGACACAGACCTGAAAGAGCAACCGCTGAAATGGGTCCCCTTTTCTGCCTCCTGCCCCTGCTGCCCATGAATCACAGTTCTGGGCCCCTCGGCAGGCTGGGCTGAAGAAACACGAATTGAATGCCTTGGCTGCGGGTCCTGCCAGGTACACATTTGCCTGCTGAGAAGAATCCTGCTACCGAGGAGCCGGGCGAAGCTATGGAAGCTGAGCAGGAGGACCCAGCCTTGCCCCTCCTCCCCGAACCCTCCCTCGCTTAATTCCCACTGGCACCCCTCCCCCGCCCTCCGGGCACAGCTCCCTCTCCTGGAGTAGCCCCGCGTTCTTCCTGAGACCCTGGGTGTCTGCTCTGAGCTCCCACGCCACCTTCCTAGGACCCCTTGCCACCACCACCCCCCAAAAGAGATTAAGATGCAACCATGTAGCCACTAGATGCTGCCTGCGCCCCGCCCAGCTCCCTCTCCTGGAGTAGCCCCACGTGTTAAGGCGCGGGCAGCATTCTGCGTTGTGTTGGCTGTTGAAGGCCCACAACTGCCCCCTTTTCTGGAGAACCATCCGTGCTGAACCGGAGCAGCCTCTATCTCGGGGTGTGTGGGGGGGGGCGGGGGATGAAGGGGGGGTGGAGTGGCCAGTGGTCAATGACTGACCAGCACAGCAAGTACTCCGCGGGCCCCTGCCTCGGGGAGGTGGGACCCATTCGTGTGTGGCTCCTGCTCCAGAGCTGCCCCTGGGCCGAGGCCGGTGCCCACCCCGCTCGGTATCACTTCCCTTCGTTCCCTGCTCTGTCCCACATCCCCATCCCCTTCTCCTCACAGCCTCCTTCAACACACTGCCAGCACCCGCCCTCAGCCTCAGCCCCTGCTTCTAGACAGCCAGACCCAAGGCGACCCCATCCTCACGAGCTCTGGCCGTTTTGTTTTCCTTATAACCCGGGTCTGACGCCGCGGTGGAGCGTCTGTGTTTTGTCCTGGCTGCGATGCTTGGCCCGGGTAAGTAGGTACTCGGTGGCTACCTGCTAACGGACAAGTGAGCCAAGTCCACCCGCCGTAGTACAAGGCATTGTTCCCCTTTACATGTTTCCTTAAGGGCCCGGCAGCGTGGACCAACGCTAGGTCTCTACAGACTTGGAAAGGGGAAGTGGGTGTCTGTGTGGCGGGAGAGGGTGCCTGCGGGGAGTGCAGCAGCCCCTGGTCAAGAAGGCGATGGCAGCTTCCAGATTCTCCCACGGGGCTCAGACACAGCTGCCTGCCTCAGCGCACCGGGCGCCCAGGAGGGCAGCTTTGGGGGTGAAAGGGGCCCTGGTAATCCTTAGGCTGGGACAACACTTGTCAACCAGGCCCGCAGTTACCCTGTGCTTAAGGCGCCGTCAAGGTCGAGGGAACCACTTTTTGAAAATGATACAATATTTGATCTCCAGAGAAATATCAGATCGTCACTGGAAGGAAAACGAGATCGGTGAGGCCCTCACGTGCACTCACTCTCTCACGTGGGCTGGCTTTCCTTCTGAATGGGGAGCGGGGCGGGCAGCAAGCGCCACCTGGGAGCCAGGGCGCCTCCACCTGCAGCCACGACTGTGGCTCCCCCCCACCCCCCCACACCTCCCCCGACTCCGCCAGGCTGGCGCGGTCCTGGCTTTCAGTCCCCACCAGGTCTCAGGGAACCCTCCGCCTGCCCAGGGAGGTGCATGTGGTTCTCATTTTGCAGGAGAGGATGCCGATGACTCGTGAGGGTGCGTGGACTTGCGCAAGGTCAGGCAGACTCCGTGGCGGGGGCTCCAGCCTGGGTCTGCCTGCTCAGCTCTGTGGGCTGCACCGAAGGCTGGGGGCTGAGGCGGCGCCTGGGGCCTTCAGATGGGACACCCGGCGGGAGGTAAGGCCTGTCACCAACACCCAGGCCCACCGCCCTAACTCTGCCCTCCTTGTTTCTCCTCTCTCTCTCTCTCTCTCTCTCTCTCTCTCTCTCTCTCCTCCCTCCCCCCGCCCCACAGTGACATGTCTCCACTTCCCCTTCTCTCCTGCCTCTGCTTTGTAGAATTTACATACATGTGAAGTGCGTGTTGTCATTCTGGCTTCGTCACTGGCCAGCTGCGGGGGTTGGAGCAAGAACACCCTGTGGCTAGCTCGGGGCTTTAGCTGACGCGTGTCTGTGAGCCGCTGGGTTCCTTCCTCCCGCCTCACTCGCCCCCCACGTCTACCACGTCCGCATTCGCTCTGCTCCCTAACGCCCTTCACTTGACTTACTTTTAAAATTCCTGTTTTATCTTAAATTTGCCCAATTCAGGTTAGTTTGCCTCCTAGAAAGGCTGCTCCCGCCTTGCTCTGAGGCAGCATTCTGATTTGTGATTTGTGCAATGGCTGAGCAGGCCTCAGGGCGTCTGGGCTGACCACTTGGTCCACTCGCTTCAAATCTGTGCAACTCCCCTTCCACCTGTCCACCTACCTTCTCACTCACCCATCCACTGCCCTACCCACCCACTGCCCTTCCACCCACCCAGCCAGCCGTCCTTCCACCCATCCACCTACCTTCTTACTCACCCATCCACTGCCCTTCCACCCACCCACCCACTGCCCTACCCACCCACCCACCCACTGCCCTTCCACCCACCCACCCACCCACCCAGCCGTCCTTACACCCACCCACCCACCCCAGCCGTCCTTACACCCACCCACCTAGCCATCCTTACACCGATCCACAACCCACCCACCCATCCACTTGTTCACACACTATCTCATCTGCCCTCCCATTGCACATCCATCCACATGCCCAACAGACATGCATGACCCAGTCGTGTCCGCTCCAGGTCTAATGGCCATCCTTGGAGAGACAAGGATAAATGAGTATCTGCTCGCAATGAACTGTCATGCGAGGATGTCACCTTTTATTTGTCACTGAGGGAGGCTGATGGTCGGCTCCCTCCTCGCCCTCAGCGGTTAACAACGGCAGCGGCCCGCAGCAGCGGTGCAGAGGGAGGCGTAGGGTCATCAGCAGTGTGGTTAGCACTCCCCTGCCTTGAAACCTGCACTAGCTGGGCAACCTGAGGCACACGGCTCGCCTCTCTGCGCCTTAATTCTGTGTCTGTAAGACGGGGATAGTAGCAGCCCCCGCCCGCCCCAAAGGGCTATTGTGAGGATTCAAGGCGCCATCAGACATGAAGTGACAGTGATGCACACCTGGTGTCGGCACAGCTCCCCTGACCTGCCAGCACCCTGTTACTGCCCCGGGCCTGCTTCTCCCTCCCATGTCCCAAGCTTCCCAACCGACTGGAACCCTACAGCTCCCAGACCATGCACAGGGCAGGCTTCCCGCGGGGACCCAGGCGTGCAGGGAGAGCCAGATGCGTTTGGAAGGGCCTCTTCCTGAGCCCCTACACGCACGCGTGGGTGTTTCCACACCGTGGAATTAAATACGTTCTGTTTTGAGAGAATTTGGAGGTGAGGTGGGGAACTGTCCGTCAGAGACAGAGAAGTGAGACAGATTGCATGTAGCAAGAGGAGGGTTCGGGCCCCGTGGGTGGTGTGGGTGGAAATGGACTAAGAAATCCCAGGCTTGCTGCATACAGATTTCTGTCCTCTTCCCCCCATGGAAAAGACACGCCCCAGGAGACAGACTCCAAATTCTTCAGTTCCACTTCGCTCTGGCCCGCCTGACCTGAATTCAATCAGCTTCTGTCCTAGTTTCCTCACCACCCTTCCCCCGACCCGCCTCCACCTCCAATATGTGGCAGATCAGGTGCAGCCCCCCGCCCCCACCCGCTGGAATGGTCTTCAGGCAGCACCTCGGGCAGAAACGTATTAAGTCAGGGAACCAGATGGACAGAGCCCAGGAGGTGGAGAATGTTAGAATAATGTAACCCCTCTAAGGTATGAAATAATTATTGTGTGAAATGTTTGCTGTATGGAAACCCCAATACTCTGTAATTTCCAAAATTAATGAACACCCCACTATCTTGATGTGAAAGCCCTGAGCCCTTAAAGTGTAAACGCCCTGCTCCCAGCATAAGGCACACCGTCTGGCCCACACGGACGAGGACACAGTTGTTTACCGCGGTCTATATAACCCCGGGACCTTCTTCAGTTGAGGTTTCCTGCCCGATAAGAGGAGGACTTCACGTTGCTCCGTGAGACAAGCCCCTGACTGCTCTGCTGTGTGAGCCTGAATCAACTGCAGCCGCCTGCCTGCCTCTGTTTTCCTCGTCTGTCCTTCAGTGTGCATCGCCGGGGGGCCTTTGCTGGAGCCTAGGACCCACTAGGAGTAGGTAAATAAACCCTGTGTGATTGCACACTCATTCTGTCTGTGTGTCATGTGTTCCGGTTCGGCTCAGCTGTCTAGACATTGAAGTACCAGGGGATAGGCCGTTATTGCTGACTCCTGGTCACCTGAGTTTGTCCCACTAAGTCTAGACAGATAATCAATTAACTGGGGCATAATTAGGACAGATAATTTGGGTCCTGCCCCTTCCTTGCGTATATCATCCCCGCTCAGCTGCCTCCCGAAGCCCTTCAGCCCCTCTTACCTACCGCACCCATCACCACAGCGTAGCCACGGTAACAGCCGGGGAGTAAAGCTCTCACACTCTGACCCCAGCGCCCAGCAGCAATAGACGGGGCATACTGTTATTGTCACCCCGATTTTGCAGACGACGAAACAGAGGCGTAGAGAGGTTGAAAGAACCCAAACTCCTAACCACTACGTTTTGGTTTTCTCAAAACCAAAGTTGGGCCCGGCCGGCGTGACTCAGGGGTTGAGCATCCGACCTATGAACCAGGAGGTCACGGTTCGGCTCCTGGTCAGGGCACATGCCCAGGTTGTGAGCTTGATCCACTGGGGCATACAGGAGGCAGCCGATCAATGATTCTCTCTCATCATTCATGTTTCTATCTCTCTCTCCCTCTCCCTTCCTCTCTGAAATCAATAAAAATATATTTACAAAACAAAACAAAACAAACTTGGCCTGGCCCACCGCCCCTCCCTCCTCCTGTGCTCTCTTGTTCAGGGGCCAGCACCACAGTCCTCCACTCTGACCAGCCACCTTCCAGCCCATCCCCACGGCCACGAGCTCATTCCACAGGCCCCATCCTCTCCCTTCGGACTGACCTGCCTCCAGCTCTTTCCCAGTGAAACCACGCCTCATCAGCCCCTCTCTCTAGCTTCCTAAAATATGAGTGTGAAGATCAGTGCTTCCCTCCACCCCGACCTGAAATCACATGCCTTAGGGGGCTTTCTGGGCTGGGCCTGCTTCCCCTGCGCTCCTCCCCCACAGCCCTGACTTCATCCCTGTTACTTCCCACCACCTACTCACTCTGGTTTCCACCACCCATTTCCCCAAGCCCCCGCTGCCTCAAGCCTCTTCCACATTTGGCCACCCCTTCCTAAACACGCTCCGCTCCCCGGCAGTCAGGGGCCCTCAATACTCAGCTCAAAGGGGACCACCTCCAGGAGGCCCTCCCTAACTGCCCCTCCCGGCCCAGGAAGGTGCTCTGTGGTTCCTGGGTTTCCCCTCAGAGCAAAGTCTTGCTGTTTACACATTTGCCTTCTCCACTGACCCCAGGGCTGGGGCCTTGCGGTTGGTGTTTCCTCACTCTGCTCACTGAGGGCATGTGTGATCAGCCTCACCCAGGGCTCGCTGAGTAAACGAGTGAAGACCCACTCTGCTCCTCGGGCCGGATGCCTGACTCCTTGGCCCAGAGGTTTCCAGGCCAGAAGTGGAGGGTTCCCTCAGCATCTCCGTTAGGGCCCTAACCCCACCCTGACATCTGTCCCTTCCCTCTCCTCAGGCGAACTGAAGTTTCAAGGTCAAGGGGAACCTTCAGCCAGAACCAGGGAAATTGGGAGAGGCGGGGCGGGGCGGGGCAGGGGATTGGCATCCACACAAGTCTAGATCGGCCGAGGCCGGAGAAGCGAGAAAGACTCCTGGTGGGAGTGTGTAGGCTGCCGCGGCCCCCGTCTCTGCTTATTTTTGTCACACTCCCCACCCTCCCCTTCTGAGTCATTCTGACAACTTCCCTCTCTAGCTCCGGCCTCTTGACCACCCCTCTGCTCACTTGCTCTCTTGGCATCTTGGAGCCTCCAGCGGCTCCCCAGTGGCTCAGGAGCTTGGGAGCCCAGGCCTGACCTTCCAGTCATGACCAGGACCAGGACATCCCTTCTCCTGCTGATGGGTAAGCTGGGGACCCGAGGAAGGGGGCGAGGAGGATGGGGTCCAGGGAGGGAGAGAACTGGGAATGCATGCGTTCTGGACTCACACGTCAGGACAGGGACCTAGGGTCCGCGGAGTTTGTGGAGAGAGAGGAGATTGAAGAACCAGTCTGGGGGAGGGTCAGACATGCCGGGAGGGAGGCCAGTTGCCCGGACAATCCAGGGATCCCTCAGGTAGGCAGAACTAGCTCACTGTGTGCTCTGTCCACAGTGCCGCTTTGGCCCCAACTTTTCCTGGATTCCCCCACTTAGGAGTCCCCAGGGCGGGGGTGGGGAAGGCGCACCTTTAGGATGGGGGGTGTAGTTTGGCCTAAACAGAGAGTTGAAACTTGCCAGCCTGCCACTGGGTGAGGCGCCGTCTCTGGGCCGTCTGAAGGAGAGCAGCGAGGCGGGGGAGGCCCCAGCCTGGGAGGCCAGAAGACCAGGAGGCACGGGCCGCTGGGCCCAGTGAGGGGTCAGGCCCGGGGAGATGAAGCAGAGGAAGAACCTTTGCAAAGCTTCTCTCCGCACCCTCTTCCCCAGGCATGGCTTCCTCTCTCTGCTTCAACTTGGACACAGACAGGCCGACCATCTTCCCCATGCACAGCGCCGGGTTTGGACACACTGTGGTCCAGTACGACCGCTGGTGAGTCCGGGCGGTGACTGGCCTTGGGCTCTCGTCAGCTCCTCTCCCTGCACGGCGTTCTGCTCCCCCCCACCACGCCCTTTGTTCACAAGCTCTCCTTCCTCTCCGAGGGGCCATTCCCCCAGGGACACGCAGAGCTGAACTGAAAGCCATGCTGTCTGGCCATCTGGATGGTCCGAGCTAGCTAACATTTATTGAGCACTTACTGGGCACCAGGCACTGGGCCACGCACCCTTTATGTGGGTATGGATTTAGTCCTCAATTCAATCGTTATTGAGCACCTACTGTGTGTCTCAGGAGCCAGTCATACACCAGAGAACAAAACAGACAGAAATCCCTCCCGTGCAGAACTTAAGTTGTTATTAATCTCCTCTTGACAGATGAGGAAACTGAGGCACAGAGCGCTGAAGCAAACCTGCTGGAGTGGCAGTCTGGCCTTAGCGTCCACGCTACTGTCATCTTATTTTATGTTAGTTTCGTGTGTCCATCACAGTGCTTAGACAATTATATAATTCATGAAGTGATCCCCCTGAGAATTCTAGGGCCCACCTGGCACGGGACCTACTTATCACACAAATATTGCCCACATTCCCTGTGCTGTGCTGCCCATCCCCGTGACTATTCTGCGACTTCCCCTTCCCTTCACCTCTTCCACCCAGTCCCCTCGCCCCTCCCATCTGGCAACCCTCAGTTTGCCCACTGTATCCGAGTCTGTTTCGTTTGTGTGTGTGTTGTTCTTTAGATTCTACATGTTCTAGGAAGTGAAATCGCACGGTGTTTGATTTCTCCGTCTGCTGTGTCCACACTCCGAACTGCAGTGTTCTTTGTCTCCCCCAGGGTGGTGGTGGGGGCCCCCCAGGAGGTAAAGGCTGTCAACCAGACGGGCGGCCTCTACCGGTGTGACTACAGCACGGCCACCTGTGAGCCCATCCAGCTGCAGGGTGAGTCCCTGCCCCTCCCTGGGACCCAGGTCCAGCTGCCCATGCTCCATGGGGTCTGTGGGGAGCACAGTGGGCTCATGTTCTAGCTTCAGCTCAGTCTGAAAACCCTCGCCATCAGACATGCTTCCTGACCCCGAAGGCCTCCCTACCCGTTGCCCCCCTGCACCCCCCAGAGCTCCATCAAGAGCTGGGAGCCCCCTTCCTGTGTCAGACCTCCTTGTCTCCCAGGGATGAGGTGACCTCTGCCCAGACTGTACATAGCTTCTCTGTCCTGAGGGTGACCATCACCTACCTGTCCCCTCAGTCCCCCCAGAAGCTGTGAACATGTCCCTGGGCCTATCCCTGACAGCGGCCACCACACCCTCTCGGCTGCTGGTGAGTCGCCCTGGGTCACAGGAGCATCCTGAGGAAGGGGTGGGGACCTGGGACTGCAGGAGCTGGGGCTCTTGTGGAGGGTGGAGGTGCTGGGATGGGAGGGTGGAGGTGCTGGGATGGGACAGAGGCAGGGGACAGAGGCAGGAGCTGCCCGCCCACCACCCCTCTGTCCCTAGGCCTGTGGCCCCACTGTGCACCATGCATGCAATGAGAACATGCACTTGAATGGGTTCTGCTTCCTGTGGGCCTCCCCTTCCTGGCAGGCCCGGAGGCTTCCAGCTGACCTGCAGGGTGAGTGTCTGGGCCACTGGGTCTTTCGAGGAGCCCACACACATCTGACTGGAGGCGTAGTGGGGCCAGAGACACTCTACCAAAGAGATCAAAAGGAGGGAACTGGCCCGGCTGGTGTGGCTCAGTGGTTGAGCATTGACCCATGAACCAAGAGGTCACAGTTCGATTCCTGATCAGGGCACATGCCTGGGTTGTGGGCTCGATCTGCAGTAGGGGGCATGCATGAGGCAGCTGATCAATGATTCTCATCATTGATGTTTCTATTTCTCTCTCCCTCTCAGTTCCTCTCTCTGAAGTCAATAAAAACGTTAAAAAAAAGAGAGGGATCTGGAAAAAGGTTTACTGGGTTGTGTAGTGGGTCAAACATGGCGGGGGAGTCACTGCCCGCTTTCACGGCCTGCCCTGTGACTGCCCCGCTGCAGGGCCGTCCCTGTGGCCTTACCCTCTCTGAGCCCTCATGTCTTCATCTGTCAGATGGGTATAGTAACACACCCAGGACAGAGCCACCCCACGGCCAGGGTTTGGCACAACGCCTGGCATGTGCTGAGGGCTCAATGATTGCCAACTGCTATTGTTTTTAGAGAAAAGGGGGTTTATTTTCCCCCAGTGCACACTGGGATATACACTGAGTGGCCAGATTATTGTGATCTCTGAACGCATAATAATCTGCCACTCAGTGTATATCCTATATAATAAAAGGCTAACATGCAAGTTGTCCCCTCAACCAGGAGTTTGATCAGCAGGTAGGCCTGCCAACTGCCCATGTCCCCTCCCCCTGGCCAGGCTGGCCTGACCCCACCCATGCACAAATTCATGCACCGGGCCTCTAATATATATATATATCCTCTAATATATATATATATATATATCTATATATATATATATATATCTCCTCTAATATATATATAGAGATATATATCTATATATATATATATATCCTCTAATATATATATATATATATCCTCTAGTATATATATATATATATATATATATATATATATATATATATATATATACTGAGTGGCCAGATTATTATGTGTTCAGAGGTCATAATAATCTGACCACTCAGTGTATATGACCAATTGGTTTGTGCAGCTGGCCAAGAAAAGGTGATGAGGGCAGTCTGAATGTGTCCGTGCGTGATGTGTCTGTTTGTGTGTATGATGTGTGTATGGTGTGTGTAGTGTATGATGCCTGTGTATTTGTGTGGGTTTGATTTGTGTGTATTTGTGTGTGTTATGATGTGTATATGTGTGTGTGATGTGTGTATGTTTGCATTTGTGTGAGAGTGTATGATGTATGTATAGGTGTATGATGTGTATTTGTGTGTGTATGATGTGTATGTATTTGTGTATGAGTGTATGATATGTGTGTATGTGTGTCTTTGTGTGTGTATGATGTGTGTGTGCGCTCGCGCACAGGTTGAGGCACAGGGTCTGGCTTCCTGGTGCTGGTGGGAATGGAAAATAAGGAAGTGGGACAGTGAGTTCTTCACACCCAGCCCACAGCAGCCCAAGGCCGCGCCCCGCTGTCACTCTCACACTCAGGCCCTTGGGGAGGCAGGCATGGGCCATTGAATGCAGTGCCCCTTGCAGCACCTCTGGCTCTAACTTGACCCACAGGCACTGGGCTCCCCGGGGAACATCCAGGACGCCACTCTCTCGGGTGGGAGGCCACTGAGGCAGAAAGGGGAGCTGAGAGCTGGGCAGCCTTCTCTCCTGTGTTCACCCAGGAGGGGAGTGGTGTCCTGCATTTAAGCTGAGAACAGAATAGGGCCAGTGTGCGGCTGTTGCCAGGGGTGGCATTACAAATATTTAAAAGCCCTGGCCTGGTGGTTAGAGCATCAGCCCATGCACCAAAGGGTCTTGGGTTTGATTCCCGGTTAAGGGCACGTACCTGGGTTGCAGGTTCGATCCCCAGCCATGGTCAGGGCATGTGTGGGAGGCAACCAATCGATGTGTCTCTCTCACATTGATGTCTCCCTCCCTCCCTCCCTCCCTCCCACTCTAAAAATCAATGGAAAAGTATCATCGGGTGAGGATTAACAACAACAACAAATTGAAAAACTTAACAAAAATACAGTTCAGCTCTGAACAGTGAGGAGAGACCTGGCCAGGGACTGGAGCAGAGTGGAGATGCTGTGGGGAGGGGCGTGGAGGGCCCGGGGTTCGGCCGCTGAGGTAGAAGAGGGGAGCAGCTTCTCACCATCTGCATTGGAGGACCTTTCACGTTTTTACCAACCAGGCTGGCTGCGCAGGTGTGAGCAGCCGAATCATAGGTGCAGCCTCTTAGAGACTCTAGGAGACTTCGGGCCCTGTTCTGGGCAGGGGGCAGGGGGCAGGGGGCGGGGGGCAGGGGGCAGGGGGCAGGGGGCAGGGGCCAGGGGGCAGGGGGCGGGGGGCAGGGGGCAGGGGGCAGGGGGGCGGGGGGGGGGTGAGTTCTTGTTACCAGGAGGGTCTGGGCTCTGGGGCGCCTGCAGAGGACCCTGCCACCTCCTTCCTCAGAGTGCCCGAGGCAGGAGCAGGACATCGTCTTCCTGATCGACGGCTCAGGCAGCATCGGATCCAGGGATTTTGCCAAAATGCTGAGCTTCGTGAAGGCTGTGATGAGCCAGTTCCAGAGACCCAGGGCCCAGGTGCACCCGTGGGGCAGGGCAGGCGCTGGGCAGGCCTACAGGAGGGCGCTGGGCTCTGGGGAGGGCGCTGGGGCTCTGGGGAGGGTGCTGGGGCTCTGGGGAGGGCGCTGGGGCTCTGGGGGAGGGCGCTG
Source organism: Eptesicus fuscus (assembly GCF_027574615.1). NCBI lineage: Eukaryota > Metazoa > Chordata > Mammalia > Chiroptera > Vespertilionidae > Eptesicus > Eptesicus fuscus. Next base: position 6,704,541 of record NC_072476.1, on the reverse strand, counting down.
GGGCTCTGGGGGAGGGCGCTGGGGAGGGAACTGGGGCTCTGGGGAGGGCGCTGGGGCTCTGGGGGAGAGCGCTGGGGCTCTGGGGAGGGCGCTGGGGAGGGAACTGGGGCTCTGGGGAGGGCGCTGGGGCTCTGGGGGAGGGCGCTGGGGCTCTGGGGAGGGCGCTGGGCTCTGGGGGAGGGCGCTGGGGCTCTGGGGAGGGCGCTGGGCCTCTGGGGGAGGGTGCTGGGCTCTGGGGGAGGGCGCTGGGCTTGGGGGAGGGCGCTGGGGCTCTGGGGAGGGTGCTGGGGCTCTGGGGGAGGGCGCTGGGGCTCTGGGGAGGGCGCTGGGCTTGGGGGAGGGCGCTGGGGCTCTGGGGAGGGCGCTGGGGCTCTGGGGAGGGCGCTGGGCTCTGGGGGAGGGCGCTGGGGCTCTGGGGAGGGCGCTGGGGCTCTGGGGGAGGGCGCTGGGGCTCTGGGGAGGGCGCTGGGCTTGGGGGAGGGCGCTGGGGCTCTGGGGAGGGCGCTGGGCTTGGGGGAGGGCGCTGGGGCTCTGGGGGAGGGCGCTGGGGCAGGACGCTGGGGCTCGGGGGAGGGCGCTGGGGCTCTGGGGGAGGGCGCTGGGGCAGGACGCTGGGGCTCGGGGGAGGGCGCTGGGGCTCTGGGGAGGGTACTGGGGCTTTGGGAGGCGGTGCCAGCCCCAGGGCTTCTCCCAGTTCTCCCTGATGCAGTTCTCCCACACCTTCCGGGTTCACTTCACGTTCAAGGACTTCACGCAGAGCTCAGACCCATGGCGGCTGCTGGACTCCGTGCGCCAGCTGGGAGGGTACACGCACACGGCCACAGCTATCCTGAAGGTCATGTGAGTGCTGACTCTCCAGGCCCCCCAGGCGGCTGCCCTTTCCCCAGGCCTCCTCGGGCTCCGTGACAAAGGGGCCGATGGAACTGAGATTCTGCCCGATCTCCTCACCAAGGGGGTGGGTGCCCTGGGCCGCACGCATCAGGCCTCCCAGAGGAAGTCCCTCCTCATGGCCACTGAGGCAGAGGGCTCTGTCCAGGCGCCTCCGGACCCTCTTCTTTCCCACAGAAAAGAGCTGTTCAGTGTCCACAGTGGGGCCCGAGCGGATGCCTCCAAGATCCTCATCGTCATCACCGACGGGGACAAAACAGGCGACAGCCTGGAATACTGGGAAGTCATCCCCATGGCCGAGGCCAAGGGCATCATCCGCTATGCGGTCGGGGTAGGATGTGGGATGCCTGCCTGCTGCTTCCTCTTTGGGGACATCCCCTTCAGGGACAGAAACCCCAGCTCTCGGCTTCCACTGCCCTCGGGGATGAGGCCTGTGTTAGCCTGGGGACCTGACCCTCTGCTAACCTCCATGTGTGTGTGTGTGTGTGTGTGTGTGTGTGTGTGTTGAGGGGGGGCTGGGGGGGCTGGGGGGAGAGCAGAGTGGTGAGGGAGGGGGATGACACTGACCCCGGTTTCTGGAGGACATGGCAGCAGAGTGTGGCAGGTGCCCTGGGCTTGCCGTCTTTTCACTGAGTCGGTTTCCTGTGGGGACAGGTGGGGTCGGCTTTTCAGGACACGCGCTCCGTGACAGAACTGATCGCCATCGCGTCCGCGCCCTCGCAGGAGCACATATTCCGAGTGGACAACTTCGATGCTCTGAGGGACATTCAGAAGCAGCTGAAAGAGAAGATCTTTGCCATTGAGGGTGAGGCAGAGGTGGAACGCGCTCCGACACCTCATTCAGCGGTGCCTTCCCTCTGGGCGGCATCTCTGCCATCAGACCCTGTCACAGCGGGGGTGTCCTGCCCTGGCTGGTTTGGCTCAGTGGATAGAGCGTCGGCCTGCAGACCGAAGGGTCCGGGTTCGATTCTGGTCAAGGGCATGTACCTTGGTTGCCGGTTCCTCCCTTGCTGGGGCCCTGGTTGGGGCGTGTGCAAGAGTCAACCAATCAATGTGTTTCTCTCATATTGATGTTTCTCTCTGTCTCTCCCTCTCTCTTCCTCTCTCTCTGAAAACCAATGGAAAAACATCCTTGGGTGAGGATTAAAAAAAAAAGCTGAGGTGTCCTCAGACCTGGCAAAGCCTGCCCCACCCCCACCCCCCTGCCCTGAACCCGAGTGCCATGCCTCCCCCAGGTACACACACCGTGAGCAGCAGCTCCTTCGAGTTGGAGATGTCCCAGGAGGGCTTCAGCGCGGTGCTCACGCCTGTGAGTGGGCCCTTCTGGCCACTGCTGTGGGGTGAGGGGCACAGGGAGGAGGCAGGTGAGGTGGGTGTGGGGTGAGGGGGGCAGGGAGGAGGCAGGTGAGGTGGGTGTGGGGTGAGGGGGGCAGGGAGGAGGCAGGTGGGGTGGGTGTGGGGTGAGGGGGGCAGGGAGGAGGCAGGTGGGGTGGGTGTGGGGTGAGGGGGCAGGGAGGAGGCAGGTGGGGTGGGTGTGGGGTGAGGGGGCAGGGAGGAGGCAGGTGGGGTGGGTGTGGGGTGAGGGGGGCAGGGAGGAGGCAGGTGAGGTTAGGTGTCAGGGGTGGGCTGCTGTGGAGTTGCTCTCTCCTCGCTCCCGGCTCAGCCCCAGGACCTTTCTCCCAGGACGGACCCGTTCTGGGCGCTGTGGGGAGCTTCAGCTGGTCTGGAGGTGCCTTCCTGTACCCCCAAAATATGAAACCCACCTTCATCAACATGTTTCAGGAGAATATGGACATGGCGGACTCCTACCTGGGTGAGAAGAGGCTTTGGCTGTGAGGACAGGCGGGAGATGAGCTTCCTGGGGGGCAGGGGCCGGGGCGGGGGGTGAGGGGGGCAGGAGGCGGCCTTTGTGCTGAGGCCCAACCCCTCAGGTTACTCCACGGAGCTGGCCCTTTGGAAGGGGGTGCAGAGCCTGGTCCTGGGGGCCCCCCGCCATCAGCACACCGGGAAGGCCGTCATCTTCACCCAGGCGGCCGGGCAGTGGAGGCCGAAGGCTGAAGTCCCAGGGACCCAGGTTGGGTGTGGAGGACCCTGAGGGGGGCGGGGTCTCCAGGGAGGAGGGAGCAGATGAAGGGGTTCAGGACTCGTGGGGGGAGGTCCTGGTGCCCAGGGAGAGGCGGGACCTGCCTAGAGGGTGCCCTGTGCCAGGGCAGACAGGGTGACTTGAGCCTCTGCCCTCCAGATTGGCTCCTACTTCGGGGCCTCCCTCTGTTCCGTGGACGTGGACAGAGATGGCAACTCCGACCTGGTCCTCATCGGGGCTCCCCATTACTACGAGCCGACCCGGGGGGGCCGGGTGTCTGTGTGCCCCTTGCCCCGGGGGGTGAGTGGCTGAGGAGACCTGGCTGGGTGGGGCGGAGGGGTTGCCCGGGGTGTGGGGTGGTGGGGTTGCCCGGGGTGGGACTGGCGCTGTTTCTGTTCTGCAGAGGGCCAGGTGGCAGTGCCAGGCCATCCTCCGTGGGGAGCAGGGCCACCCCTGGGGCCGCTTTGGGGCAGCCCTGACCGCGCTGGGGGACGTGAATGGGGACAAGCTGACGGACGTGGCCATCGGGGCCCCGGGGGAGCAGGAGAACCGGGGTGCTGTGTACCTGTTCCATGGGACCTCGGGGCTGGGCGTCAGCCCCTCCCACAGCCAGGTGAGGCCCGTTGCAGATCCTGTCACTCCGACTGCCTTCCCCTTGCTCCTCCCTGTCTCCCACGCTGCCACCTGGAAAAGTCTGTCTCCACCTCCGGCCTCCTCTGCCCACCACGGGCTTCTCTGTGCAGCGAACAAACTCTGTGGCTTGAGAAACGGAAGCGTTCGATGGAGACTTTGTACTTGGGTGGGGTCTCCGTCCAGGACTTTTAATCCCCCAGCGGCCCGTGCCCGGCGCCAGCCAGCGGTGTCAGAGATGGAGTCTGCTGCCACCGGTAATCCTGCAAATGCCCACCTAGACAGGAGCCCCCACCCAGTGGGGCAGGGCTCCCTCGGAGCGGGGCTGCTTCCCCGGCAAAGCCAAGGAAGTCCCAAATAAAAACAGGCGAAGGGCTGAGGAGACACTTCGCCAAAGATGATCTACAAAGGACCAGCTGGCAGCGTCAGTCATCAGCTAATTAAAGCCACAGCGAGACACCAGTTCACACCCGCCGGGTCGGGGTGGGGGGCTAGAATGGAGAGAGGCTACAGCAAGTGTGGGCGGGATGCCCTCGCAAGCCTCGAAGGGGGAAGAAGGGGTATGGGACCCGGTGCAGCTGCCTTGGACCACAGCCGGGCAGGTCCTGAGAGCTGAGGCAGGAGGCATTGTACGACCCAGCGACTCTGCCCAAGAGAACTGCGATCATGTTTACTCAGAACGGTACAGCAAATGTTCCCATAGCGTTACCACAATAACCCAAGGCGGAACAGCCCCGTGCCCATCCGCGAGCGAGCAGACACACAAAGGTGCTGTGGCCCCGCAGCGGACAGTATTCCGCCGTAAACGGGCGAGGGGCTGGCACATCTACAGCATCGATGGCCTTGAAAGCATGATGCTGAGAGAGAGGAGCCCGCACAGAGGCCACCTGGATCTGGTTCCATTTGTATTAGCTCCAGAACCGGGGTCCACAAAGGTAGAACGTAGGCTACTGGTCGTCAGGGGCTGGGGCGGGATATGAGGGACGTCGGGGTGACTGCTCAGGTGTATGGCTTCTTTTTGGGGTGATGAAAATGTTCTAAAATCGATTCGTTGGTGGTCGCCTAACTGTGGACATCCTGGAAACATGGAGCTGTGTACTTTAAACGGGTGAACTGCACGGTGTGGGAATTGTGTCTCAGGGCCGTGGCCGTGGCCGCCAGCCTTCCCAGGCCGCTGCCGTGAGGATTGCATGAGTCAGTACATAGGCGGCACGTAGCAAGTCTATGGTGACACATGCATATGTGCCTGGCACATAGTAGGTGTTACCTTATAATCAATTACTGTCGGTACAGCTTAACCACTGAAGGGCTTCAAAGAGCTTGGAACTTTAAGAAGAGGGCATGCCCTAACTCAGTGGTTGGCATTCGCGGCTCACGAGCCACATGCGGCTCACGAGCCGTGGTTTGCCGCTCTGTTGACTAATGAGTTTGCCGACCACTGCCCTGACTGGTTTGGCTCAGTGGATTGAGGGGTGGCCTGTGGACTGAAGGGTCCCAAGTTCGATTCCAGTCAGGGGCATGTACCTTGGTTGCGGTCACATCCCCAGTAGGAGGAGTGCAGGAGGCTGATCGATGTTTCTCTCTCATCGATGTTTCTGACTCTCTGTCCCTCTCTCTTCCTCTCTCTAAAAAATCAATAAAATATATTAAAAAAAAAAAAAAAAAGGGCGAGAGGCTTTGCTGAGAACCGTGCGGCCCCGAATCTCCTTTCTTTGCTCTAGTCATCATGGCCACTCACCTCCTTTGTAGGCCCTTCATGGTGACATCTTTTCACTCCTCACCCCTTCTGTCCCTGTCGTTCCTACCTCCCCGTTCCTCCTGTTGCTGATTTCCAACTCTTTTTTCTCCCCCCCAAACTGGCTTGCCCGTCCCTCTCACCAGAGGATCGAAGGCTCCCAGCTCTCCCCCAGGCTCCAGCACTTCGGGCAGTCGCTGAGCGGGGGTCAGGACCTCACCCTGGACGGCCTTGTGGACCTGGCCGTGGGGGCCCAGGGGCACGCACTGCTGCTCAGGTGAGAACAGCCTTCCCCTGTCACTCCCCCGGTGGTCCCTAGGTCTACCCAGCTCAGCTGTCTCCTCACCCACCCCCGGTTGCCCTCCTGGGACCAAGGGCTGGCATTGTGCCCACAGGACCAGACCTGTGCTCAGGGTGTGGGTGGACATCCGCATAACACCCACCGAGATCGCGAGGTCTGTGTTCGAGTGCCGGGAGCACGCAGCCTCCATCCGGGACCTGGCTGATGCCCAAGTCTGCCTTCGTGTCCACGAAAGCCCCAGGACGCGGCTGGGTGAGTCCTCTCTGGCCCAGGACTCCCGTCTCCTGCCTTGCCCCGTGCCCACCTGGGGAGTTCCTGGTTCTCTCAGCCCTCCCCACCCTCTACTTCCCCCGATAGGTAACCTCCAAAGTGATGTGACCTTTGACCTGACCCTTGACCCCGGCCGCCTGAGTCCCCGTGCCATCTTCAAGGAGACCAACACTCGGCATCTGACTCGTGTCAGGCTTCTGGATCTGAGACAGCACTGCGAGGAAGTGAAGCTGCTGCTCCCGGTGAGGGTCTCGGCGTGCTGGGGACGGCAGTGGCCGGGCAGGGAAAGAACCAGTGTGCTCTGGTCCTGGCGCTAGCTCAGCCCAGCACGTCGCCTCGCATGCAGGAGGAGCTTAACATTTCTTAGCCAGATAAGTGAGCGGGTCCGTGGCTCGGTGAATGAATGAATGGAGGGGTGGGCTGCAGCTGCCAGGAATCACACAGCTGCATGGCAGAGACGCGCACGGCTGCTTCAGAGAACTAGAGCGGGGGGGGGGCTGGGATTCTTGCCTCAAGCAGTTCCTCTGAGACAGACCCTGTCCTCGGTGCTAGGGACACCACAGGGGACAAAACAGTCCACGCCCAGAGGGCAGGCCGGGGAGAGAGGAAACATAATCCGGTTCCTAGGTAACAGGGGTCAGGTAGTGATGAATGCTGTGAAGAAGGATGAAGCCAGGGAGACAGCAGAGGGTCCTGAGGCCTCTCCGAGCAGGGAGGTTGCGAAGACCCTGAGCAGGCTGAGCTGTGGGAGGCTGGGGGAAGGGAGAGCAAGGCAGAGGGCAAGCCCAGCAGAGGATTCTCAAGGTGGAATCTTAGCAATGAGCGTTTCCCCAGCTCAGGTAGGCATCACTGTTACCCCATTTCACAGATGAGGAGACGGGCACAGCTAGTGACTGAGGGTGCTGTCCTGAGCCTCCTGCTCTCCTCAATGTCCGCCTTGTAGGCTTGCGTGGAGGACTCGATGATCCCCATCACCCTGAGTCTCAATTTCTCCCTGGTGGGCAAGCCCATCCCTACCCTTGGAAACCTCCAGCCCATGCTGGCTCCGGACACCCCCAGATACCTCACAGCCTCCGTGAGTCTCGGGTTGGGATCTTCAGGGGGCAGTGGGGTGTGGCCTCCAGGCCTTGGAGAAACCCCGCGTTGCCTTCCCTCTCAGCTCCCCTTTGAGAAGAACTGTGGAGACGACCATGTCTGCCAGGACGACCTTGGCATCGCCATTGACGCCTCTGGGTGAGCTTCCACCTCCTTAGACCTGCCCTGGTCCCCCAGCCCCTCTCGTGGGACCTAGAGCTGCTGTCTGGCTCTCCCTAACATCTCCACCCTGTGCTCAGAAACCAGACATCCCAGGCCCCGGGGCCCCCCACCTCTCCACTCTGTGTTTCGTCCCCACACCATTTCTAGCCCTGGTCATAGGCTCATCTCCTGCCCTCCACCCCAACCCCCAGCTTGGAGACCCTGGTGGTGGGGAGCAACCTGGAGCTGAACATGGGAGTGAAAGTGTGGAATGCTGGGGAGGACTCCTACGGGACCACTGTCACCTTCTCCTACCCGCCAGGGCTGTCTTACCGGCGTGTGGCAGTGAGCCAGGTATTAATCCCTCGGGGAGGCAAGCTAATGGCTGGGCATCAGCAGAGACTCCTGTTCAACGCTCAGGCTGGGGCCGCCATTGCTCAGCGGCCTCTCATAAACCCAGAATCTGGGCTGATCCTGGTCGGAGAGACACGGCTGTGCCATCTGGGGCTTGCTCATGTTGTGCGCAACTCCGGGCACCACGTTCTAAGAACACTGACTATTAGGAATGAGTGCCCAGCAGGCTGCTAATGTGGAGAGAGGGGGGACTCTGCCCTCAACTTTTTTGTAGTCCACATATTTTGTAGTATCATATCAATATTCTTCTTTTAAAGGAGAACCTACCTCGACCTTCAAATATTTGAAACACTGCCTTGTAGAAGCAGGGGTTAAATTTATTGGTTACTCTAGATCAGGTCTTGGCCTGCTTTTTCTCTGAAGAGCTAGAAAGTAAATATTTCAGCTTTGTGGGCCATAGCGCGTCTGTCACATCTACTGAGCTCTGCTGCTGTAGAGTGAAAGCAGCCATTGACAAGACGTGAGCGCCAACAGAACTTCCCCTGTAAACAGTGGTGTTGGGCTATTGTTTGGCGATACCAGCTCTGGAAGACAGAGCTAGGACCAAAGTGAAACAGATTTTCAACAAAAATTGTACAAAAAATGTTAAGCATTTATAAAAGTAGAGAGAAGATCAACAAACCTCTCAAAAACGTTATCACCCAGATTCAACCATTATCAACATTTTGCTGTATTTATTTCATCTGGCTCCCCCCTCTGTTTGCTGAAATATTTTAAGAGAAGTCCCAGACATCATGTCACTCCTCTCTCTTTCCCCCTTAGTTCTGGACTGTCCCCACATCCCACATGACCCAGTACCATTATCGCATCCAGTGAAGCAAAGGATTCGTAATAAAATTTCCTTAGTCTCAAAAATATCTTTTTATTTATACCTGATTTATTGGAGCCAGCATCTAACCTGGGCCTATACATTACATTTGGTTGGTTGGCCTCTTGTGTCTCTCTTAGGCATGCATTCCCAATGTGGTCACCTTTTGGTTAACGTTCAAAGGGACGCGCTAGAAATGGCAAGACCCAGCTGCGCCGGGGTGAGAGCCCCAGCACTGGAAGTACTTCTAGACACACCAACCAAATGCACCACGTGGGCCTCTGTTGGGTATTTATTTTTAAAATGAGCTGTAAAATAGCATCTTTGGCGACAACCGAGGACAGTGGTTGGCAAACTGCGGCTCGCGAGCCACATGCGGCTCTTTGGCCCCTTGAGTTTTTAGCAAAGGCCAGCTTAGGAGTACCCTAATTAAGTTAACAACAATGTACCTACCCATATAGTTTAAGTTTAAAAAATTTGGCTCTCAAAAGAAATTTCAATCGTTGTACTGTTGATATTTGGCTCTGTGGACTAATGAGTTTGCCGACCACTGACCTAGGAAGACGGCACATGCCCCGGATACTGGCTGACGTTAAGGAGTGGTTGCTTATGTTGCCGGGCGTGAGTTGTTGAGTCTTGCGGTCGGTGGTATATATTGAGGAATTTCTGGATGAAACAATGTGATATTCAGAATGTGTTTTAAATTACTCAGAAAAAAAGGTGGAGACGCAGCTGAATAAAACAAAAGTAGGAAAATGTTGCCCATTTAAGCAGAGTGATGGGTATATGGGGCTTGATTTATTTAGTCTCTCTACTTTTGAGCATGTTTGACAATTTCCATAACAGAAAGCCTGTTAAAAATAACAATAAATAAAAGGGGGAAAACTTTAATAAATCTGAGATTTCTACATTAGGGAGAAATTTGACCAGACAGATAGTGTCTAAAGATTAAAAAACAACAACACTACATAATCTTAGGGTGGATTCCAGGAAACTGTCACTCCATCATGGCGTCTCTTTGGGACACTAACAAACGCTCACCTGCCATCTCCCTGCCCTTGCTCAGAGCCGGCCGCAGTCGCGCTCCCTGCGCCTGGCCTGTGACAGCGCCCCAGCCGGGAGCCGGGACTCCTGGAGCACCAGCTGCAGCCTCAAACACATCATCTTCCGCGAGGGCGCCCAGGTCAGCTGTCTCCCACTTCCCTGCCCCGCCCAGGCTCAGGGCCCGTGACCTCCGCCGCCAACCCCACGCCCGCCTCTCCTCAGGTCACCTTCGTGGCCACCTTTGACGTCTCCCCCAAGGCCATGCTGGGAGACCGCCTGCTTCTGACGGCCAATGTGAGCAGGTGAGCAGGGCCAGGCACAGGTCCGAACGCCCTCGCGCCCCGCCTCCCCGTCAGGAGCTCCTCCAATGCTCCTCCTCTTCTTCCAGCGAGAACAACTCCCCCCGGACCAGCAGGACCACCTCCCAGCTGGCGCTCCCGGTGAAGTACGCCGTCTACACCGTGATCAGCAGGTGCCACACCAGGACCTGAGCTGGGTCCTTCCCATCGCTCTGACGGGGCTGGGGGTTCTCAGTCCCTGCGGCCCCCAACACCTGGGATACTGAGGTCCTACCACGCCCCGTCCAGTCCTTAGATGACAACTGCTAGCAGCACTTGCTAATCACCCCCTGAGTGTTTACTGTGGGCTAGCTCTGACAACAGGAAGTGGCGTTATCACTACACGCTACATTTAACAGAGGCTATAGTTCTCAGAGGCTTTCTCCGAAGCCCCAGGATTGTCCTGGATTCCGTAAGAGATGGGAGAGACGTCTCTGTCTTCCAGGTTCTCACCGCCCCACTGGGGGCGAGGTTACCCTGATCTAGAGCAGAGTCTTACCCAGGGCCTCTCTGTGGTTCCGGAGCCTGAGGCTTTGTGAGCTTCCAGGAGGGGGTGGGCTCCTGTCAGGGGAGGCCTCAGCTCAGCACTGCAGGTCCTGTGGCACTGGCCGTGGCCCTTGGCATTTGGGTGGACAGTTCTTCATTGCCAGGAACAAAGGGCTTTTAGAACCACTCCTCCTCCCTTCCCCAGGCCCCTTGGGAAGGATAGGGAGAGACACTCTGCCTGTTCCGGGGGTGAGGGGGTGGGGGTCAGGGAAAAGCCGCAGATGCTGCCCCAGGAGGGGTGGATGCTGAGGGGTAGGTGCTGCCCCAGGAGGGGTGAATGCTGAGGGGTAGACTGCCCCAGGAGGGGTGGATGCTGAGGGGTAGGTGCGGCCCAGGAGGGGTGGATGATGAGGGGTAGACTGCCCCAGGAGGGGTGGATGCTGAGGGGTAGGTGCGGCCCAGGAGGGGTGGATGATGAGGGGTAGGTACTGCCCCAGGAGGGGTGGATGCTGAGGGGTAGGTGCTGCCCCAGGAGGGGTGGATGCTGAGGGGTAGGTGCGGCCCAGGAGGGGTGGATGATGAGGGGTAGGTACTGCCCCAGGAGGGGTGGATGATGAGGGGTAGGTGCGGCCCAGGAGGGGTGGATGATGAGGGGTAGGTGCTGCCCCAGGAGGGGTGGATGATGAGGGGTAGACTGCCCCAGGAGGGGTGGATGCTGAGGGGTAGACTGCCCCAGGAGGGGTGGATGATGAGGGGTCGACTGCCCCAGGAGGGGTGGATGATGAGGGGTAGACTGCCCCAGGAGGGGTGGATGATGAGGGGTAGACTGCCCCAGGAGGGGTGGATGCTGAGGGGTAGACTGCCCCAGGAGGGGTGGATGCTGAGGGGTAGACTGCCCCAGGAGGGGTGGATGATGAGGGGTAGACTGCCCCAGGAGGGGTGGATGCTGAGGGGTAGGTGCTGCCCCAGGAGGGGTGGATGCTGAGGGGTAGACTGCCCCAGGAGGGGTGGATGATGAGGGGTAGACTGCCCCAGGAGGGGTGGATGCTGAGGGGTAGGTGCGGCCCAGGAGGGGTGGATGCTGAGGGGTAGACTGCCCCAGGAGGGGTGGATGATGAGGGGTAGACTGCCCCAGGAGGGGTGGATGCTGAGGGGTAGGTGCTGCCCCAGGAGGGGTGGATGATGAGGGGTAGGTGCTGCCCCAGGAGGGGTGGATGATGAGGGGTAGACTGCCCCAGGAGGGGTGGATGATGAGGGGTAGACTGCCCCAGGAGGGGTGGATGATGAGGGGTAGACTGCCCCAGGAGGGGTGGATGCTGAGGGGTAGACTGCCCCAGGAGGGGTGGATGATGAGGGGTAGGTGCTGCCCCAGGAGGGGTGGATGATGAGGGGTAGACTGCCCCAGGAGGGGTGGATGATGAGGGGTAGACTGCCCCAGGAGGGGTGGATGATGAGGGGTAGGTGCTGCCCCAGGAGGGGTGGATGATGAGGGGTAGACTGCCCCAGGAGGGGTGGATGATGAGGGGTAGGTGCTGCCCCAGGAGGGGTGGATGATGAGGGGTAGGTGCTGCCCCAGGAGGGGTGGATGATGAGGGGTAGGTGCTGCCCCAGGAGGGGTGGATGATGAGGGGTAGGTGCTGCCCCAGGAGGGGTGGATAATGAGGGGTAGACTGCCCCAGGAGGGGTGGATGCTGAGGGGTAGACTGCCCAAGGAGGGGTGGATGATGAGGGGTAGACTGCCCCAGGAGGGGTGGATGATGAGGGGTAGACTGCCCCAGGAGGGGTGGATGATGAGGGGTAGACTGCCCCAGGAGGGGTGGATGCTGAGGGGTAGACTGCCCCAGGAGGGGTGGATGCTGAGGGGTAGACTGCCCCAGGAGGGGTGGATGATGAGGGGTAGACTGCCCCAGGAGGGGTGGATGCTGAGGGGTAGGTGCTGCCCCAGGAGGGGTGGATGCTGAGGGGTAGACTGCCCCAGGAGGGGTGGATGATGAGGGGTAGACTGCCCCAGGAGGGGTGGATGCTGAGGGGTAGGTGCGGCCCAGGAGGGGTGGATGCTGAGGGGTAGACTGCCCCAGGAGGGGTGGATGATGAGGGGTAGACTGCCCCAGGAGGGGTGGATGCTGAGGGGTAGGTGCTGCCCCAGGAGGGGTGGATGATGAGGGGTAGGTGCTGCCCCAGGAGGGGTGGATGATGAGGGGTAGACTGCCCCAGGAGGGGTGGATGATGAGGGGTAGACTGCCCCAGGAGGGGTGGATGATGAGGGGTAGACTGCCCCAGGAGGGGTGGATGCTGAGGGGTAGACTGCCCCAGGAGGGGTGGATGATGAGGGGTAGGTGCTGCCCCAGGAGGGGTGGATGATGAGGGGTAGACTGCCCCAGGAGGGGTGGATGATGAGGGGTAGACTGCCCCAGGAGGGGTGGATGATGAGGGGTAGGTGCTGCCCCAGGAGGGGTGGATGATGAGGGGTAGACTGCCCCAGGAGGGGTGGATGATGAGGGGTAGGTGCTGCCCCAGGAGGGGTGGATGATGAGGGGTAGACTGCCCCAGGAGGGGTGGATGATGAGGGGTAGACTGCCCCAGGAGGGGTGGATGCTGAGGGGTAGGTGCTGCCCCAGGAGGGGTGGATGCTGAGGGGTAGACTGCCCCAGGAGGGGTGGATGATGAGGGGTAGGTGCTGCCCCAGGAGGGGTGGATGATGAGGGGTAGACTGCCCCAGGAGGGGTGGATGCTGAGGGGTAGGTGCTGCCCCAGGAGGGGTGGATGATGAGGGGTAGACTGCCCCAGGAGGGGTGGATGATGAGGGGTAGACTGCCCCAGGAGGGGTGGATGCTGAGGGGTAGGTGCTGCCCCAGGAGGGGTGGATGATGAGGGGTAGACTGCCCCAGGAGGGGTGGATGCTGAGGGGTAGACTGCCCCAGGAGGGGTGTATGCTGAGGGGTAGACTGCCCCAGGAGGGGTGGATGATGAGGGGTAGACTGCCCCAGGAGGGGTGGATGCTGAGGGGTAGACTGCCCCAGGAGGGGTGGATGCTGAGGGGTAGACTGCCCCAGGAGGGGTGGATGATGAGGGGTAGGTGCTGGCTTTCATTTTAAATCCATTTTCCTAAGAATTTTTGATGTTGAACATTTTTCATACATTTGACTTCAACAAAGCTTTATTGAGCCTCTATTGTGTGATCATCACCACACATGGACCCTGCCCCTCGGGATGTATGCGCTTGTGATATGGGACAGGCCGTGGGGCTTAGGCTGGGTGCACCGCCCTGCTACGTCCACCCGCGTGCCTCGTCGGCTGGCCTCCTCCTGCCCAGAGCCCCACACTCTCCCCCGCACCTCACGCCGGGCTCCCGGCAGCCGGCAGTGCGGGCTCTGAGCTTGTCTGGGAGCGTGTGCTGGGCTGGCACAGGCAGGCACAGCGGTGTGACCTCTGCAGAGCCTCTGTCCCTCTAACGGCCCCCCTGCCCGGCCCCCTGGGCAGTGTCCTCTGCGGGCAGCTTCTGCGAGCACCCAGCCGGACGCCCAGCCCCGGTCCCTAACCTTCCCACTCCTCAGGTCAGCCGCACCCCTCACCCCGGACAGCCAAGGCCCCGGGGAACTTAACCCCCCCATGCCTCTTCTCTCCCCAGCCACGAGGACTCCACCAAGTACCTCAACTTCTCGGCCTCCGAGGAGGAGGGGAGCAGCGGGGCCCAGCTCCGATACCAGGTGAGGACGGCGGCTCCGGCCGGGGCTGCGGCCACAGCCAGGGAGCAGGGCGGGCTGTGGGTTTGGCACGCTTCGCCCTCGCTGCCCTCTGTGCAGGTGAACAACCTGGGGCAGAGGGACCTGCCGGTCAGCATCCTCCTCTCGGTGCCTGTGGAGCTGAGCCAGGTGGCTGTGTGGACAGAGCTGGAGCTCCTCCACCCCCAGGTGCGCGGGACGGTGTGTGGCTCCCGACTCGGGCCTCGGCCTGGGTTCCCGTGTCCCTCCCGATCCCCAAGGTCCCCGCCGAGACGCCTGTCCTGTGTCTTCCTAGAACCCGCAGATGCGCTGCTCTTCAGAGAGAACGGTGCCCACCGAGTCCAACCCCCAGGCCCACATCCAGAAGAACTCCGTGCTGGTGAGGGGGACGGGCTGCCCCCCACTTTCAGCCACGCATCAGAGGGGCTGAATTCAGGAGTCCGTGTGACGTGCAGAGGGATGTCTGCTGCGCGGCATTCCTGAATTCGGATGTGGCTGCTCCCTTAAATCAGACACTTGAATGCTATCTTCTGCCTTCACACACACACCCCGCCCCCCTGGGCTGACCTACTTCCTGTCCCTAGGACTGCTTGGCTGCCGCCTGCCGGAGGTTCCGCTGTGACGTCCCCTCCTTCGGCATCCAGGAGGAACTTGACTTCATCCTGAAGGGCAACCTCAGCTTCGGCTGGGTCAGCCAGGTGTGTGGGCCCAGCGGCAGAGCCCCTGCCCCAGCCCCGGGCGGTCCCTGAATGTCTGTGCCGGCCTCCGGGGAGCGAGGGCATCTCCCTGGCGCCCAGCTTTCCCCAGAGCCAGCTGCCAGCTCCCCTGCCCTCTGCAGACGCAGCAGAAGAAGGTGTCGGTCGTGAGCGTGGCGGAAATCACGTTCGACAGATCCGTGTACGCCCAGCTCCCGGGCCAGGAGGCATTTCTGAGAGCCCAGGTAGCGACCGTGTGGGAGGCAGCAGCCAGGTGGTGAGAGGCTCTGATGCTGAATCCGTGTGCCGGTGGGGGCTCACGGCCTGGAGGGAGGCGGGGGGTGAAGATCCCGGGGTGGGACAGATGTCCCTAACCCCAGAGGGCTTCTGTAGCTCAGCCCAGGAGTCTGGCCTGAGGAGGCAGGGGAGGAGGTTAGGGGAGGAGAGCCTGGGAGGAGCCGGGGCAGCCAGAGGCCCGATGCTGTCTGACCGGGTCACCTCCTTCCAGGCGGAGGTGGTGCTGGAGAAGCAGGAGGTCCACAACCCCGTGCCCCTCGTTGTGGGCAGCTCTGTGGGAGGACTGGTGCTGCTGGCTCTCATCACGTTCACACTGTACAAGGTGCGTGCTCGCCTCCTGACCCCCAGCACGTGCTCCCACTCTTCACAGCATAAGACAGCGCTCACCTTGGAGGCGGGCACACGTTCTCGCTCAGTCACTGCGTGCGAGAGAGCCTCTTCCACCTCTGACATCAGCCGTCCCCACTGTCCTCCATGTGTGTGCCTCCTCCCTGTTCTCAGGCCTCCTTTAGTCTCTCCCCTTTCCTTCCCACTCGTCTCTGCCTTTGTACGTGTTTCCCTTGACAGCAAATCTATATATATAAAAGCCTAAGCGACCGAACAACCGGTCGCTATGACGCACACTGACCACCAGGGGGCAGACGCTCAATGCGGGAGCTGCCCCCTGGTGGTCAGTGCGCTCACACAGCGGGAGCGCCGCTCAGCTGACAGATGGGCGACAGACGCAGGGCTCAAGGCTGTGCAAGCCTGTGGCAGGCACAGTGGGGCCAGGATGAGCGGGAGCCGCAAGCAGGAGTGGTAGGCGGAGTTGGACTGCCGGTTTTGGCCTGATCCCCGCAGGCCATGCACCGGGCCTCTAGTTATAACATGGAAAGCACTGCCCTGGGTTTGATGTGGACACCACCATGGATTCTCGCTGTGACTAGGCAAGTGCCAGGTCCACGCTGGGTCTTGTTTCACGCTGTAAAGGTAATTACCAGCTCACAGAACTGTGGTCCAGTCTAACTGTCACAGTGTTGCCACGGCACTGCTTGGACATCACAGGGGCCCCTGAATGGTGGTCCCTCCCCTTCCCCATCACCTCTTTCCCCCTCTCCCACTGGACGCCCTGACCTTCCTCTCCCTCCTCCCCTGCAGGTCGGCTTCTTTAAACGTCAGTACAAAGAGATGATGGCGGAAGCAAATGGACAAGCTGCCCCAGGAAATGGGCCATTGGACCCCCAAGGTGGCCAATAAGAAACTCCCTCCTGATGAACAAAAATCGATACAGAGGCAGAGAAGCATCGAACAGACTGTCGAACAACAGTGGGAAGGCTGGGGAGGGTGGGGGGAGGTAAGAGATCAACTGAAGGACTTATATGCATGCATATAAGCACAACCAATGGACACAAGACACAAGGGGGGTGAGGGCGTGTGCCGGCAGGTAGGGGAGGCTGAGGGAAGGTCAATGGGGGGAGGGGGCGGGGGGAAGGAAACATATGTACTACTGTTTGTAATACTTTAAACAATATATATTTATTATATATATATATTAAAAAGAAAGAAACTCCCTCCTGTTCTCTTTTGGACTTGCTCCGCCCTGAGAGGTTTCCTGGCCCTTTTACTCTCGCCCGCCCCACCCCGCCAGCCATGAGGGGAACAAATGTCCCACAGGAGGAGGCTGGCCTCAGGCGGCTTCTCTCTTTGGGAGGATGAAGTTCATTTGCACACAGTGTCTCCCTGGGAAGGGCCATTTGTCTTGTCAAAGCTCCAGATGGAAACACCAGGGCAGGATCCTGCCCTGCTCCTGAGCACATGACTTGAAATTTCTACCTAGAAATACACGGACCATAGTCCCCGGCTCCATTCTCCCTTCCCCCACTAGCCACCAATGATCTCGCTAAAATCCAGTATTGTTTTTCGTGATAAAAAAAAGGAATTTATTGGGCTGACGGTTAATAGGATCATGTAGGTTTCAAGTGTACATTTCTATGATACAAGATCTGTATATCGCCCTGTGTGCCTACCACCCAAAGTCAAATCATCTTCTGTCACCATGTATTAGGCCCCCTTCACCCCTCACCCCTACCTCCTTCCCTCTGGCAACCCCCTAAAATACGGTCTTGAACAAGTCACTCATTCTCATCCATCTTCAGTGGCTCCCCCTTAATCACAGGATAACAGCCAGGCTACTGGGCTGGATGTCGGGGGCCAGCTCCCGTTCCAGAAGACGGGCGTTGAGCATCTGCTGCAGGACCAGGGGACAGCTGGCCACGAGGGAAGACTGCCCCTGCCCCAGGAGGGGCGGTGTCCCCAGTGCCACTCCAGCTCGCCCAGCTTCAGGGTCTCTTTGAGGCTCTAAAGATAGCAAATGAATAAATGCCAGAACATACTAGCAATTCTAAAAATTGCACATTTTAAATATGTGCAATTACACTTTGTGCAAAAAGATGCATGTGCCTTTACTGGGAAGCATGTCAAAGATCTAAAGTTAATGCCTTTTATGGACGGGAGTCCTGGAAATGACGCTCATGCTGTCCCCGCATCATGGTAGACGCCGTCCAGCCCCGAGGCCGGGGGCCAGGACCAGGCAGTTAAACAATTAGGGTTATAAACGTCCCTTACTGGGGGTAGCCTGACCTCTTAATCTACTCATTCCCTTCTCAGGATGGCACTGATGGGAACCGATAGGGCTGAGGGGGAGGGGTGGCAAGGAGAAGGGCAGTCCTTCGTGGCTACATTTCCATCTGGAAAGAACCAACGCACAGATGTTTGTACAAATCCTGAGATGTGTTGACACTGTTTGCATGTGGCTGGTGATCGGGGAGACTCTGAAGTCCTATCTGAGGGGCCTGCTGCCCCCGACAAGGTTATTATTGTGCCACTCATCCCGGCAGAAAGCTCAAAGCGGTGCCTGGCGCTGCGCTGGGAGCCAACACCTCCCTGCCCGGGAGAGACCTCCTGTTGCTGCCACCACAAGGAGGCTCAGGCCAGGAGGATGTTTTCATTGGAAAGAAAGAAGGGGAAGCAGTTGATCATGTGATTTGAGGGAATGCTAGAAAGTGGCCCTTTCCCTCCACCCAGCAATACCCCCAGCCGCCATCTTCGGGTCCAAACTCCTTTTGGATTTGGAAGCTTTGGAGTCTCCAGAAGGCCAGTTACCATACAGTAGCCTCCTGGGGGGCTCCAGACTAGACTCCACTGGAACCTGGCTTTAGAGTGCTATTTCTCAGTGTGTTCCCCCGGCCACCCGTGGTCTCCATGTCTCCTATGTGCTAAGGCTTTGTATTTACTTATTTATTCATTTCCTCACCCAAGGAAATGCTTATTGATTTTAGAGCAAGAGGAAGGGGGGGGGGAGAGAGAGAGAGGGAGAGAGGGAGAGAGAGAGAGAGAGAGAGATCTATGTCCATCAGTTGCTTCCTGTGTGTGCCCTGACCTGGGATCAAACCTGCAACATGGGTGTGTGCCCTGGCCAGGAATCGAACCCCCAACCTTGTGGTGTACGGGGCAATGCTCCAACCAACCGAGCCCCTGGCCAGGTCCTAAGTGCTAAGTTTTAGGGGGAAAAAAAGCAAGAAACGGAGGGGTTCCAGTGGTGCATGGGAAGACCCTGAGCTCACGCCCTCCCAGCACACCGAGTCTACAGCTGTGTAGGGACCACTTCCCTCTGAGAAGGCCCTGGGAAGCAGATGGCCTGCTCCTCCATGACCACAGAGGAAGGACCACGGCGGGAAGGGAAGGAGAGGCAGAGGCAGGCAGATCTCACCAGTGCCGGGCCTCTAACAGGCTCAGCCCTGGGACCCACACCGAAGAGACAAGCCCCGAACGCCTGGCTTAGAAAACCAGTGGGGCCCACAGTGCCAGAGGGCGCTGAGACTCCCCGTGGGCGCCTGCCTGTGGCCTCGCTCGCCCAGGACCCGTGCAGAGCAGAAGTGTATGTAGGTCAGTGGCTCTCAACCTTCCTAAGGCCGCGGCCCTTTAATACAGTTCCTCACGTTGTGGTGACCCCCAACCATAAAATTATTTTCATTGCTACTTCATAACTGTGATTTTGCTACTGTTATGAATCATAATGTAAATGTCTGTGTTTTCCGATGGTCTTAGGCTCTACAGCTGCGGTTCTCAACCTGTGGGTCACCTAAGACCATCGGAAAACACAGATCTTTACATTATGATTCATAACAGTAGCAAAATCACAGTTATGAAGTAGCAACGAAAATAATTTTATGGTTGGGGGTCACCACAACGTGAGGAACTGTATTAAAGGGTCGCGGCATTAGGAAGGTTGAGAACCACTGCATAGGGCAGTGATGGGCAACCTTTTGAGCTTGGTGTGTCAAACTTCGCCAAAAAACTGAGCATAACTCGGGCAGTGTGTCACTTTGAGGAAAAACTAACTCCAAGACTCTAGTCGCAAATGTTTCATCCTCAGCATGCGGCCACGTGTCATCAGAAATGGCTACATGTGTCAGTGCTGACACGCGTGTCATAGGTTCGCCATCACTGGCATAGGTGAAGGAGGCTCGCTTGCTAACCCTAAAGCATCTGCTGCAGGACCAGGGGACAGCGGGAAGTCTCTTCAGAGACAAGGGTGCTGTGGCCGCTGTGGTGCTCTCCGCCTGCCCTGCTAACAGGCAGGTGAGCTGGCACAGGGCACCCTCCACTGCCTTGGGTAGCTTAGCGCTCCCTCACCCACTGGCTGGCACCTGTGCGCACGAGTGAGCACGGCGGTCCACGGCTCCCTCCCTGAAGTGGGCATGCACGAGACAAGACACTCTCCAGCTGCATCACCACAGCGCGAGGGCGTGCAGCCAAGGCAGGTTCCTGCTGTCTTTCTGAAGATCGCAAGCTCACCCCACCCCCTACACTCCCTCGCTGCTTTGCGAAAACCAGCGGGCACGCGCAATTCACGCAGGACATGCCCCTTGATCGCCTGCCTGGTGGCCACTGGGGCTGGTGCTCCTGGGCTCCACAGGACTGCGATGAGAGGGAGAGCTCCCGGCAGCCTACCAAAGAGCGGGCGGAAACGCCCGGTCTCCCTGTGAAAAAGGCCTATTGACTTGCCCTGTAGCTTCGGCCTGAGCAAAAGGCTTTGTTCCCTCACCCCTAGAGGCTGCAGAGGTGCTCCCAGGGGACATAAGCAGGGAGACCCCATATTGCACACCCCCTTGGCCTGGCTACAGCTTGATGATGCCGCCCAGAAAGGAGCTCATAAACTCATCTGGAGCCCTGGGTTTTGCAATTGTCAGCCAGGGGACACCTCCAGACCTCCTGGCCTGGAGACTATCAGGGCTTCTTACTGCAGCCCCGCACAAGTGTGCTTATTTTCATTCTTTAAAAACTGCTGCCTCGCCCTAGAGTCGCTTTGGCTCAGTGGATAGAGCGTAGCCCTGAGGATTGAAGGGTCCCGGGTTCGATCCTGGTCAAGGGCACATGCCCAGGTTGCAGGCTTGATCCCCAGTAGCGGGCATGCAGGAGGCAGCCAATCAATGATTCTCTTTTCATTGATGTTTCTCTCTCTCCCTTCCTCTCTGAAATCAATAAAAATATTTTTTGAAAAACCACAACAAACAAACAAAAAAATCTGCTGCCTGACGGTCTAGCTTCCAATCAGCCTGAAACTAAGTGTCAAATGAGAGTCCTCACCTTGGAATACAGACAAGACTTGGCACATCCTCAACAGTGGGGGACTATTAAGAATAAACCAAGCTGTATAGACAATCACAAAGGTTTGAGAGATAACCAAGAGCTAGGGCAAGGTTGAATGACAAGTTTCATCACCTACACAAGGCCACTTCTTCAAGACAGAGAGGTAGCTATTGCACTAACACGTAGAAAAATCTTGGATATCCATACCAAGACACAATATAAGTTAAAGATAGAGAATTATGAGAGAAGAAAGAGAAAAGCAACTTGTTACATGCAAAGGAAATCCCATAATGGTATCAGCAATTTTTTCAGCAGAAAAAAATATTTTAATCCTCACCCAAATATATGTTTTATTGATTTTAGAGAGATAGGAAGTGGGAGAGAGAGAGAAACATTAATGTGAGAGAGAAACATCGATCAGTTGCCTCCTGTACACACCCTGACCAAGGATGGAACCCAAATCCTATGTGCCCTGACCTGGAATCAAACCTGCAACCTTTTTGGTGTATGGGGTGACATTCCAACCAAATGAGTCACTGGGCCAGAGCTCAGCAGAAGTTTTGAAGGCCAGGAGGGAGAGACATTATAAAGTGCTGAAAGGAGAAAACTTCTGCCAAGAATATTCTACCCAGAAAAGTTACCATTCAGAATCGAAGGAGAGTTAGAGTTTTCCAGACAAGCAAATGCTAAAGGAGTTAATCACCACAAAACCAGCCTTACAAGAAATGTTAAAATGACTTCTTTAAGCTAAAAAAGAATGGCACTAATTAATAACAAAGAAAACATACAAAAGTAAATTCCTCTCTGGTAAAAGTAGTGGGATAATCACTGATAAAGCTAGTATCAAAGTTAAAAGACAAAAGTAGTTAAATTAACTAAAACTATAATAATTAGTTAAGGGATACATAAAAAGATATAAAACATGACATCCAAAAAAACAAAATTTATGGGGAAGGAGAGTAAAAATCTAGAGTTTTGAAATGTGTTCACATTTAAATTTCTATCAACTTAAAATATGCTGTTATATACATGGCATATTATATGTGAACCTCACAATAACCACAAAGCAAAATCATATAGTAGATAAAAAGAAATCTAAAGTAAAGAAAGTAATTAAACCACAAGGGAATGAGAGAGAGAGAGAGAGAGAGAGAGAGAGAGAGAGGAATGACAAAAACAATGAACAAAATGGCAATAAGTACATACCTACTAATATTTACTCTACATGTAAATGGACTAAATTCTCCAATCAAAAGACACAAAGTGTCTGAGTGAATTAAAAAAATAAGGCGCATCTATATGCTGCCTAGAAAAGACTCACTTCAGAAGCAAGAACACACATAGACTAAAAGTTAAGGAATGGAATATTATATCCTATGCAGGTGTAAATGAAAAGAAAGCTCCCATATAACCCAACCATCCCACTTCTGGGTATCTATCCAAAGAAAATGAAAACACAAATCTGATGCACATATGCATCCTATGTTCATTCAGTGTTATTTACAATAGTCAAGATATGGAAATAGCCTAAGTGTCCATCAATGGAAAAATGGATAAGCAAAATGTTACACACACACACACACACACACACACACACACACACACACACACAATTGACTATTACTCAGCCATAAAAAAAGAATGAAATCTTGCTATTTGTGACAACACAGATGGACCTGGAGGGGATTATGCTAGGTGAAATAAGTCAGACAGAGAAAGACAAATACTGCATTTCACTTATATTGAAATATAAGAAACAAACCAAACAAAAAAACTGAATCCTAAAGCGAACTGATTGGTTGTTGACAGAGAAGGGGAGTTGGAGTGGGGGGAGGGCAAACTGGGTGATGAGGAACAAGAGGTATAAACTTCCAGATATAAAATAAATAAGCCGTGGGGATATACTAGTAACGTACAGCATGGGGAATATGGTCAACAGCAGTGAATTAACTTTGTAGGGTGACAGATGGTAACTAGACTGATTGTGGTGATCATTTTGCAATGTATATAAATGTCTAATCACTGTTATACACAGGAAGCTAATATAATATTGTATGTCATTATACCACAATAAAAAAGAGCAAGAAACAGTTTAAACCCACACATCTCACCCATTTGAAACCGGTGACTTTCACAGAAATCCTGCTATAATTTTAATAATTGTGTTCTTAAAAGTTGTCCATAGATTCCAAGGGCTGCAGTGGCCTCTTATCTAACATGCAGGTGGCAGGTGCGATTTTCACATAATTTTCCTTTCACATAAATTGCTTACATTTATGATATTTGCATTTTCAGGGCTGCTGTTGTATTATATATCCAAGTAGCAAAATGGATCAATGGCTCAAAAATTATTCATTGAAGCATCAACATTGTGATAAAAATAAAACATTGCTGCATCTTAGCATAATGTCATAAAGATTAACACTGAATGAGATTCCAGGTTCATGTAGTACTGGGTGTGGGAAGGCAGGGATGAGTGTTTGTGAGCCAGAACATTACAATAGGTCAGGAAAATATTCTATCATCTGAAAAGTAGATTTTATGGAGTCCCATATCTGTTTGCTCTTAGGCTGTGGTCCATTAGAAAACTACGTCACATAGTAGCATGAAGCTAAAAAAGCTTTTGTGACCCCTTAGATAAAGCAAAAGAGATTTCTTAGAACTGCAATATATTGCTTTCCAAACAAAAATCAATTAATTTTATCATTAAATACACAGGAAACAGAAGAACTGCAGTGGCATAAATCAAAGTTGCTCTTATGTAAATAGCATGTACAAGTCACATAATTTCGAAAAAGCTTAAAAACCAGTGGTGAGGTTACTATCTGTATTGGAAGGTTGCTTTTTTCTGCAATTAACAGGCTTTAAACAAACAAACAAAAAAACCCTTCACACAAGATGTCCAGAAACCAATAATGAACTATCAGAAAGGAAAACTAAGAAAAATCCCATTTACAATTGCATTAAAAAAAACACCCCAAAACCTAGGAATAAATTTAACCAAGGACGTAAAAGACCTGTACTCGAAAAGTTATAAGACACTGAAGAAGGAAACGGATGAAGATACAAATAAGTGGAAGCATGTACGGTGCTCATGAATCAGAAGAATTAACATCATTAAAATATCCATACTACCCAAAGCAATGTGTAAATTCAACCCAATTCCTATCAAGATACCAATGGTATGTTTCACAGAACTAAAACAAATATTCCAAAAATTTATATGGAACCACAAAAACAAAAACAACAAAACCCACC
This sequence comes from Eptesicus fuscus, assembly GCF_027574615.1. Lineage (NCBI taxonomy): Eukaryota > Metazoa > Chordata > Mammalia > Chiroptera > Vespertilionidae > Eptesicus > Eptesicus fuscus. Next base: position 6,680,705 of record NC_072476.1, on the reverse strand, counting down.
CTGAATAGCTACAGGAATCTTGAGGAAAAAAAGAACAAAACTAGAGGAATCACTCTACCTGAAATCAAACTACTCCACAGGGCCACAGTGATCAGAACAGAATGGCACTGGTGTAAAAACAGACAGATATCAATGGAGCAGAATAGAGCGTCCAAAAATAAACCTACGCCTTTATGGCCAATTAATATTTGACAAAAGAGGCAAGAACAAGCAATGGGGTAAAGTAGTCTATTCAATAAATGGTGTTGGGAAAACTGGACAGATATGTGCAAAAAAGTGAAACCAGACCACCTTCTTACACCATACACAAGAATAAACACAAAATGGATTAAAGACTTAGACTAAAACACATAAAAATCCTAGAAGAAAACATAGGCAATAAAATCTCAGACATTTCTCGTAGCGATATTTTTCCTGATATATCACCTTGGGCAAGGGAAAGAAACGAAAAAATAAACAAGTGGGACTATATCAAACTAAAAGGTTTTTGCATAGCAAAGGAAACCATCAGCAAAATGAAAAGACAACCCACAGAATGTGAGAACATATTAATCAATGATACATCTGATAAGGGGTCAAATCCGGGACCCTTCAGTCCACAGGCCTACGCTCTATCTACTGAGCCAAACGAGCTAGGGCAATATCCAAAATTTATAAATAATTTATACTACTCAACACCAAAACAAACAAACAATCTAATTAAAAAATGGGCAAAGGACCGGAATAGACACTTCTCCAAAGAGGACATACAGATGGCCAATAGACATATGAAAAGGTTCTCAATGTCACTAATCATCAGAGAAATGCAAATTAAAACCACGATAAGGTATCACCTCACACCTGTCAGAATGGCTATCATCAATAAATCAACAAACAACGTGTTGGCCAGGATGTGGAGAAAAGGGAACTCCTGTGCACTGTTGGTGGGAATGCAGACTGGTGCAGCCACTGTGGAAAGCAGTATGGAGTTTCCTAAAAAAACTAAAAATTTGACTGCCTGGCCTGGCCAGCCTGGCTCAGTGGTTGAGTGTCATCCCATGCATCAGGAGGCCACGGTTCAATTCCAGGTAAGGGCACATAACGGGGTTTGGGCTCGATCCCCAGTAGGGGGCGTGTAGGAGGCAGCTGATTAATGATTCTCATCATTGATGTTTCTCTCCCTCTCTCCCTCTCCCTTCCTCTCTCTGAAATCAATAAAAACATATATATATTTTTTTTTTTTCAATGGAACTGCCTTATGACCTAGCAATTTCACTTCTGGGACCGCATCCAAAGAAACCTGAAACACTGATCCTAAAGAATATATGCACCCCTATGTTCATAGCAGCATTATTTACAATAGCCAAGATTCGGAAGCAGCCCAAGTGTCCGTCAGTAGGTGAGTGGATAAAAACGCTGTGGTACATTTATACAATGGAATACTACTCAGCTGTAAACCAAAAAAAGAAAGAAAGTCTTACCCTTTTCGACAGCATGGATGGATGTGGAGAGTATTATGCTAAGTGAAATAAGCCAGTCAGAGAAAGACAAATGCCATATGATTTCACTCATATGTGAAATCTAATGAACAAAATAACTAACAAAATAGAAACAGACTCATAGAGAACAGACTGACAGCTGACAAAGGAGAGAGGGGTTTCGGGGCTGGGTGAACAAGCTGAAGAGATTAAGCAAAGAGAAAAAAACCCTCTTAGACACAGACAACAGTATGGCGATTGCCAGAGGGAAAGGGGTGGGGGAGGTCGGAGTGGGGAGAGGGGGAATAGATGGTGATGGAAGGAGACTTGACTTGGGATGGTGAACACACAATGCAGTATACAGATGATGTATTCCAGATTGTACACCTGAAACCTGTATAATTTTATTAACCAATGTCACCCCGATAACTTCAATTGAAAAAACACACCTTCACACAAGATGTCCAGTGTGCCCCCTGCTCTGTGTCACAAGAGCGATTTGCCTTCACAGGAGAGGGGCAGCAATGGGACTTGCAAGTGCCTCCCAGGCTACCCGCACGGCCCCACAGATGTCGCAGGACGGCAGCCTGAGGTCTGTGCCCGGGCTGGTCTCCTTTGCACAGCAGTGAACGGGCTGTCACGTTGATGAGCCCACGCGAACCCTGTGAAGACCCGCCTCTGCTGCAGGACGTTCGGGAGGGGGAGGGGCGGCCAGCCCACGGGAACTCCAGGCCCAGGCACCCCCGACTTGTCTTTGGTGGCTGAAGACACACATTGTGCCAGGAGCTGTGATTGACGAGGTGCCAGCCTCTCGGGCCTCTCAGAACGTGGAAGAGGTGTAAGCCTTCGCAGGGGGTTGTGGGTCTGGAGGACGTTCCTTCCCCACCTGGCACAGAGCCGCCGTCCCTTCTGCTGCTGGTGAGGAACGGGCACGTGTGGGACTGGGATCCGAGCAGCGAGTGCCTTTGAGCAGGCCAAGTACCAGAGAAGCCGATGGAAGCTCTGGGCATCTCCACGGAGGCTGCCATCGGAGTTAGCGGAGTCTGTGACTCCAGAAGGTGAGGGCTGGGCACCGCAGTCAGCAGGAGAGAGCACCCCCAGGATGTTGGTCCCAGCTCGGAGCAGGGTACCAGCACCGCTCCAGGCAGAGCCTCCAGGAAGGAGATGGAAAGGGCTTCTCTCCCTCTCTGGGGCCAGTTGGGACTATGTCTCCTTACCCACCTTGGCCATGGCTCAGACTCCCACGTGACTGTGTGGCATTTCTATTTGCACCCTGTCCACCAGCCCGCTGTCTCTGGAAATGCAGGTGCTCTAGGCCCTGAGTATGGAGGGCCTCCAAATGGCCCGCCTCTATTCCCGTGGCAGCCGCCCTGCAGCCTGTGGAGAGGGTACGAGGGAAACTCCCGCTGATGCCTGGTGCAGGGGAGGGTCTGGGCCGGGCAGCCAGGCCATGGGCACCGCTGTAGCTATTCAGCCCAACACTGACACCATCTGGATGGAATCAGGAATGAACCACAGCAGTGGTTTCGCTGGTGATCGCTCAGGAGCCCTGCCTGTTAACCCTCTGCACTGACCGTTGGGCTGTTCTAAAGGGACTGACCCTATGCCTTGGACCATGGGAAGCTGAGGGGTGAGCTGTCATGAGTGAACCCTTGTAGGGTCAAGATTTGTGGAAGGAGATTTGGGTTCACCTGTAAGAGTCGAAGGCAGCCCCTGTCTGCCTGGCACGTCCCAGCTCATAAGGAGCTGACACCCCTGCCCAGCCGGAAGCCGATGCCCCAGCGCAGGTGTAAGCCCGAGCAACAGACTCTTCAGCAGGCACAGCAGGTTGGAGCACAGGAAGAGCGGGCCCCATGGCACCCTGGTGGGGGGGCATGTTGCCTAGGGTGCTGGATTGCCCTTGAAGTACAGTGACATGGTTAGTGCCCTTGTTTTCAACAAACCTGAGCAACTGGCAAAGGAACCGGGGGCTGTGCCCTGGAGTTCTCACCAGGCGAGGGTAAATTGATTACATTGGCCCTGGCCCCCTGCGTGAGGGTTCTGAATACACCTTGGTTTGCGTGGACCCTGCATCTGGTCTAACCCCAGCTTTCCCCTGTCGCCAGGTAAACCAGGCTGTCGCCAGGAGGGGGCTGGAGCTACTGAGGACCATGTATGGATACCCTCGCAAACAGGCAGTGCTCCAGAGTCCCATTCAAAGGCCGTGATATGCAAGACTGGGCCGCAGAGGATGGCCTCGAATGGAGATGCTACGCCCATGAGGCCCGCAAGCATCAGCGTTGGCAGAAAGGACTAATGGAATCTGAGAACATCAGATTAAATTACTAACAAGTAAAGCCACCTCGGCTGGGTGGACTGAAGACCTATCCCAGGCTTTAATGCATTTGATGGATCAAGCAGGAGGGTCCATGGCCCCATATGCCAGACTGGGGACCCCTGCCCAGACACCCAACACCGTAAAGGTGTGGAAGTTGCCCAAGACAGCCATTGCTCCAACTCTCTCAGTGGCTCAGCGTGCTGTGCTCCTGAGAACACCCAGTCCCATCACGCCCGGGAGCGGTGTCATGGACTAGAATTGGCAATGGGATGTCCCACGGGGTGGGTGGGTTACTTTGTGCCCCTAAGTGCCCTGAGTGAGGGCGAGCTACTCAGTCTCCGCTGCTTCCCCATTGTCCTGCTGCAAGCTGACCTTGACCTGGACATGCATTATCCCTGGGATGGAACTCGCTCCATGGAGAGAGGGGAGAAGGAGGGGTCCTGGTCTGGCAAATCCCACCCGCACGCCATCTCCTCGTGGCTGACAGTGCAGCCTCCCCTGGCCAACATGAATGGTACGCAAAGCGGGTCAGGTTCCTAAAGCTGCAGCGACTAAGGATTAGGCCCCAGGGTAATGCTTACGGAAGGGGAGGCCTCCGACACCAGTTCCTCCTCTACCTGCCATTTTAGACTCCTGCTGCCCCTGTGGTGTCCGGGCACAGGATGGGCACCTGGTGAAAATACCCTTCCCCGGGCCCACTCCTGCAACAAAACAATCCAGCTCTTGGGTACGTGAGCCCCTGCTTCTCTCCAGCTCCTCAGGATTGACGGAGTGGGAGCCCCCGCCCCACGGAGCGGACTAGACGGCTCCAAAGCAGTACACTCAGGAGGAACAAGCTAGGACCTGTACTCTTAATTCAAGGCAGCCGTGGAGAGCACTGTGTGGCTGAGACCACCTGGGTGGTCCCCGTGACTGAACCCCGTTAAGGCCTCTGTAGACACTTAAGATCCTGGCAGGTGGAGCGTAGATCTACTCCTGTGGCCCCGAATGTAAGTCCCCTGACTTATTAAACCTGCCACCTAGCAACCTGGATGGCCTATCTCCTTCTTCAGTCTCTCCACGCCCACAGGGTAGGGGGCGGGGCTGGTTTCAGATTTTCCAGGGACCCCCAAGGTTGAGAACCAGCCTAATGTCTCCTCCCATCTTTTTACATCAAGGAGGCAAATGCCTCAGATACTCCCTTAGATCCCATGGACCAGGACTGAGTTAAACAACATTCCCGACTGCACGGAACGCTGAGCACGTGGGCGTCGGCCTTTTGCAGGCTTAATGTCGAGGGAGCTGCGGCGGCCAGGAAGCGGGTGGCCGGGCTACCCCCCTGCCTGGTAAATGTTACGTCGGAAGAATAAGCTGTGGGCAACATTCCTTTATCAAGGAACAGCTTGGACGCTGTGTGATGTCAAAGGTCTACACGGGAGCAGCAATGGCTGAGGATTCATCACTGACGGGGAAGTCGGAGTCAGCTCCAGGCTCTCGTGCATGAATGCGAGGGAGAAGCGCTTGGTGAGTTTTTGCTTCTTGCTGGCCGCCGAGGGACCAACAGTGATGTCTGGTTGCTGGTGAACGGCCTTCCTGTGGGTGGCAGGACGGGGCGGCATCACCGCTGAGGGAGCAGTGGCCTCAGAGGCTGGTCTACATCCACTTTACTGGCAGAGGTGGGGGGCGGGCGGGGGGGCAGGGAAACAGTGCCGTTTCCCCCTGACTCCGCGCTGACGCAGGGAGAGAGCATTGTGGATCCGACCAAACACGGCCCTGGCTGTGCTCTGTGCAATGCTGCGTGAGAAGCAGGCGAGCGGGAGGCCGCTTTCGCACTAAAGTAACGTCAGGGAGGGCTGCGGCTGCTCGAGATTCTATTTTTTATTTTAAATTGTGACAAAATACACGAAACATGAAGTTTGCCTTCGTAACCATTTTAAGAATGGTGTACATTTCGGGCATGTCAAGTACATTCCCATTGCTGCACGACCGTCACCATCTTCCACGCCAGGACTTTTTCATCTTGTCAAACTAAACCTCTGCACCCATTGAAAACCGCCCCCTGTTACCCCTCCCCCAGTCCCTGGCAGCCACCATTCGCCTGCCCGTCTCCATGAATTTGACTGCTCTAGGGACCTCAAATCAGTGGAATCATAACAGTGTTTGTCTTCTTGTAACTGGCTTATTTCACTTAGCATAATGTATTGTTCAATTACTTTTTTACATATAAATTTAACGGTTCTAAGCACCTGAATTCCAATGGGTGTGTGGTGGGGGGTGGCTTTTTCCCATCACCGAGCAATTCTTCAGCACCAGCCAGGTGTTCTACAGTTCAGCTCCATTCTGACCCTCTCTCCGTGGACACAGCGTCAGGTTCTACAGGTTAGGGGCTCAGTCCTACAAGGCTGCCCATTGGGTGTGGATGGCAAGCCTGGGCTCTGTCACCTGTGCTTGTGACTCACTGGCTGCAGACTGAAGGTTCCAACGACCCTCCCTCCTGGGCTTTGGCTAACTTACGAGAATGTCTGACAGAACTCAGAGGAACATATTCCTGTGGGTGACCAGTGTCGTATAACTCAGAAACAGCTCATGGAAGGGATGTGCAGGGCAAGGTGTGTGCAAAAGGCTTCCATGCCCTCGGAGGGCGCCACTCCCCACAAACCATCCTGTGTGCACCCACCCTCCCCCCGGAAGCTCTCTGACCCCATCCTAGTGGGTTTTGTGGAGGCTTCAGTTCACAGGCCATACTGATTAAATCACTGAGCATTGGTGAGCGAACTCACTCTTCAGCTCCTCCCCCAGGAAGTTGGGGGTGGGGTTGAAAGTTCCGACCCTCCAATCACGTGGTTGGCTCTACTACAACCAGCCCTCATCCTTAGGTGATTTCAAAAGTCACCTCATTGAGGTAACAGGAGGTACATTTATTTATTGCTCTTGCTCTTGCTATGGAGCAAGGGCCTGCTGCCCTGTGTGTGTACATAGGAGCCAATGCTATGACGTCAGCTTTTGGGAAATAAAAAAAATAAAATAAAGGAGAAGAAGCATTTATTGCTAAGTTGACCAGCAAGGAGGAGGCAGAGCTCAGACCCAGGTTCAGGCGAGTTTGGGGAACGGGCTGGTGTTCGGAAGTGCTGGCAGGGCGGGTTTCCATGGAAAGTTTTGGAACTTGACCGTTTATGGTACAGGGGCTCCAGCACCGGATCTTTCTGGACAACAGACCCTTCGCTTCTGCAAGGTTCCGGTTCCGGGGTTCAGGTTCCGGTCATGTCCTGGTCCTTTGGTTCCATCATGGTGGTGGTGGTGGTGGGGTGTGTGTGCGGGGCGGGGCGGGGTGGGGGGCTTTTGTCCCGGGTGCAACTGGAGGTCAAAGTTCTCTCCTTTTTGCAGACTTGGGCTGCATGACTTGCAGTTTTGGTCTGTTGTCTCTGAAAAGCAACTCAGTATCTTGTTAGAAACAAGGACCAATTTGAGCTGGTTCTGCAGTTATATGCTTATGACTTAGGAAATTCCAAGAGTTTTAGGAGCTCTGTGCCAGAAACAGAGACAAAGACAATACATACTAGAGGCCAGGTGCACGAAATTCATGCACAGGAGGTAGGGGGTGTCCCTCAGCCCAGCCTGTACCCGCTCCAATCTGGGACATCCCTCTCACAATCCAGGACTCTGGCTCCCAACTGCTCGCCTGCCTGCCTTCCTGATTGCCCCTAACCGCTTTTGCCTGCCAGCCTGATCACCCCGTAACCACTCCCCTGCCAGCCTGATTGATGCCTAACTGCTCCCCTGCCAGCCTGTTTGCCCCCAACTGCCCTTCCCTGCAGGCCCGGTTGCCCCCAACTTCCCTCCTCTGCTGGCCTGGTCACCCCTAACTGCCCTCCCCTGCAGGCTTGATCGCCCCCAACTGCCCTCCCTTGCAGGCCTGGTCCCTCCCAACTGCCCTCCCCTGCTGGCCATCTTGTGTCCACATGGGGGCAGTCATCTTTGACCACATGGGGGCAGCCATCTTGTGTGTTGGAGTGACGGTCAATTTGCATATTATTCTTTTATTAGATAGGATATATACACACTAGTGACCCAGTGCACAAAATTTGCGAACATTAAAAGGGGATTAATTAGAGGAAATAATTTAATATTGCGATTTGCCCTTTCTCTATAATAGAAGTGTCAGAGATGAAAGAAAATTAGTAAAATGTATATGAAAACCTTCCTCCTGTCAGAGTCTGGGGCATACCACAGGACCCAGAGTCAAGTCCCCGCCCACCCACATGCACCTCAAAATCGTGTGAGACACAGACCTGGCCAGCCCCCCCAATTGGGCTAGATCCAGACCTGGCCAGTCCCATCCTTGTCAAGCCCTGCCAGGAAGGGGGCATAGCCTCAGATTCCCTGGCCTGGCGCCAGGATGGGGGATGTGGCCTGAGGTCCCCCAACCCAGATGGGGGGGGGAGGGGCGTGTGCCTTGAGGTCCTCCATCAAGCCCTGCCAGGTGGGGGACACGGCCTGAGATCCCCTGTCAAGCCCCGCTGGGTGGGGGGCATGGCCTGAGGTCCCCCATCAAGCCCCGCTGGGTGGGGGGCATGGCCTGCGGTCCCCCGTCAAGCCCCACCAGGCAGGGGGGTGCAGCCTTAGGTCCCCTGGCCCAGCACCTGGAGGGGGGCACAGCCTCAGGTTCCTCATCAAGCCCCGCTGGGTGGGGGGCATGGCCTGAGGTCCCCCATCAAGCCCAGCCAGGCGGGGGGTGCGGTCTGAGGTCCCCCAGCCTGGTGCCAGGGTGGGGAGCATGGCCTGAAGTCCCCTGTCAAGCCCCACCTGGTGGGGGCGCAGCCTGAGGTCCCCTGTTAAGCCCTGCCGGGTGGGGGGCGTAGCCTGGCGCTGGGGGGGGGGGGAGCAGCCTGAGGTCCCCTAGCCCAGCACCAGGACGGGAAGTGTACCTTGAGGTCCCCCGTCAAGCCCTGCCAGGTGCGGGGTGCGGCCTGAGATCCCCTGTCAAACCTCAGGTCCCTGCTGATTGCTCGTTAAGGCTCCTTATGGGAACTTGACCTCAGCTGTGGGTGCAGCCATCTTTGTGACGGAGTGATGGTCAATTAGCATATTCCCTCTTTATTAGATAGGCTATTTCTTATTATAAATGGCAATATCACAGGCTGTAAAAATACTTCCCGAGGTGGTGGTTCTCCTGAGTGTGGAACCCCCACTCAGTGCCCCGAGGATACCCAGGTCGAGGCACCTCACTTACAGCAACTGCTGGAGGGCGGGGGGGGGGGGGGAGGTGCCTTCTGCACCCAGCCTGGGAGAAATACAACGTGTGGTTTTTGCAAGCACTTGTTTATCTTTTTTGCAATTTGCCCTTATTGTTCTTTAAAAAAATGACTGGGCAACAAAAATCTTTTGCTGAGACAAGTGATAATATAATTGAAGCAAAGGTGAAAATCATTACAGCGGCCAAATCAGCAAAATGTTAGCCTTAAGCCTTGCTTTTGAAGGGAAGTCCCAACTTAAAGATTATGTGTGAAAGGTGACATAATTCAAGGTCGTGTCTATTCGATGAGGTATGGTGAAGATGAAGAAATGAAGAGATCTTTACGTTTTGGGATTTAGGGAAATTATTAACAGTTATTTTGAGATTCTAGACACAGAGAGAGGGTCACAGATCCACAGAACTGCTGACAGGGCGCTGTATGCGACAGACCCGTTAGCACAAGAGGGAGAAAGCTATTGTTCAACTTGGCCTTGATCGTGTTAAAGGGCAAAATTCAACCAAGCACCCTTGGAGATCTGATTGGCTTTACTAAGTAATTCATGAGTCCAGCAGCACCCCAGCTAGCAACGGAAAGGGAGGTTTCTTTGGGAAGGTTTTTTATAGGAAGAAGGGCGTGGCAGAGAAGTTAGCAGTAAAAGAAAAGGAAGGATTCTTGTTAGACCGGGACTTCTTTCCAGTGGCTTGCCTTCCTTTCGGGTGGGTGGAGAAGGCCCGTCCCAGATGACCGTTCTGCTGCTCACCCAGGCCGCCCCGGGCTGTTTCTGGGGGAGGTCCAAGCAGGTGTTCACTGCAGGTGTAGTGTCAGGGGCTTCTAGCACAGGGGGCTCCGTTCGGGGCTGTGGTGTTCTCTTTAACGATAATCTGCGGAAAGCAGGAACGTTCGCCTCGAAGCCTGCAGGTGCAGTCCCCGGCCCATCCTTGCCCGGGCACCGTCAGTGCCCTTCCCAGCGTCTCACTGATCTCCTCTGTCCACCACGTGTCAGCTCAAGTAAACTGAGCTAAAAGTTCTGTTTAATTGGTTAATGCAAGATGAACAGGGTGATTCCAACACAACACTGGTGGTGTGTTCAGAGGTTAATAGGAAGGGCCCATGCTAAAAAATAAAAAGGTAGGAAAGTCTGCATATTATATAGACTCTAAGAAGTTCTGTAGAAAAGAAATATATTTCATTTAACTTAGTGCTTTTCAAACATATTTGACCAAATACCCTATGCTTCCCAAAGTACATTTTAATATGTCCTGGAATAAAGATCCATTGAATTGGAAAAAAATAAAAAATAAAAAATAAAAGTTCTGTTTAGAAAACTATTTTATATTGTCTACACTTGACATTTAACCTACATTTTAAGTGTTAGGAATAACTTGTCATAAATATATACTTAAAATAATATGCCACGGTTAGGGATTTTCTCACATATTTTCACCTTCTAAGTCTGGGCTTTATATATCGGACCTTTCTTCACGTTGTTACAAAACACCTATTTATGTTTAATTGTGTAATACTTAGAGCACACAGAAAATTAGAGAGAGAGAAAATAGCAACCACGCATTTATCGACCCCCCCCTCCCTGAATTCACAAATGCTAAAATATTCAGTGCTGAATGTTAGATTGAAAAAATGCTAGCAGCTTCCTCCCCACCCCACCAGAGGCGGTCACCCTTCTGACTTCTACCTCATGGGTGAGTTGCACCTGTTCATATGAAAGGACTCATACATATGCCTCCTGGTGCCTGGCTCCTTTCACGTATGATGCTGTTGAGATTCATCCATGTTGTCGCATGTACCTGTGACTTACCGCTCACTAGTAAGTCCATTTGTATGACTTCACCAGTTTGGTTCTGCTTGGTTCTGCTTCTTTCAACAACACCCTGGCCCATGTCCCTCCTGCCACCCACCCCCCCCCCCCGACTATTTTAACATTTGTTAAGTCTGGGAGGAGTCGGTGAATGTGTGGTTGCTATTTGTTCTCTGTAAACGTCTGTGTGCTCTAAGTATTACACAATTAAATGCAGATAAATGTTTTGTAACAACATGCAATAAGGTCCGATATATAAAAGCCCGGGGGTAGATTTAGAAGGTGAAACTATATGAGAAAACCCCTAACTGCAGCATACTATTTTAAGTATATATTCATGACAGTTATTTCTAACACTTAAAATGCAGGTTAAATGTCAAGTGCAGAGTCGTGTAGGTGTAGACCTGAGGGGTGGTCTGCCCCGCTCCTGCTCACGTTCATGTCCTAGGGCTCACATGCCGCCTGGTTTCGGAGGCACCAGCTGGGTCAAAGGGGGGGAGGGGGGCGTGCGGGGGGCGGGGTGTCTTCTGGGTGAGCCAGGCCCTAGAGGTGGAGAATTGGGGGATTGTCTCCAAGCGTGGCGTTGGCTTCTGCGCCTGCCTCTGCTCTATGGTGAACCAAGGACTTCCTCAACTCGCCTTCTCTTCCCGCTTCAAGGCCCTGAGTAACTGTGACTCTTCACCGAGCAGCCCTCAGCCTGCTGTGCTCAGCCTGCAACTCAGCGGCTGCTCAGCCACAGCCGCCCTCACAGCTCAGCGATGGCCCCTGGGGCTGTGCTCCTCCTGGGGGGTGAGTGGGGCCCGGGGCTGGGAGAAGCCCCGGCAGCTCTCCCGGGAGCTGAGGGCGGGGGAGGGCTGCTGTCCGAGCGGGTGTGGAAGGAGGAATGGCCTGGAATGTGGGGAGGGCGCGACCGGAGCCGAGGCCGGGGAAGAGGGGCGCTGGGTGCTGCTGGGGCCGAGGCGAGCTGCCTCTCCGCACCCAGGCACCCCTCCCGCGTGGGCCGGGTGGGGGCGCGGCGTGGGTGAGAGGAGCCGCGGGCAGCGCGGGGAGGGAGGCCGCAGGAGCAGCAGAGAGGGGAGGCCGCTACCACCTCCCGGTGCCACCGCATTTCCCTCGAATCTTGGTTTCGGGTTGGCACTCGCGCTGCTGCCGAGAGAAAACTCTGGACGTTGAAATCGATGTCAGGGCACATCCTGAGTCACTTAAACTTCAGTCGTGTGTGTGTCTTAAAGGCCGGCTTCACACAGAAATCAGATTCCCGCGTCTCTTGAGCCGTGGGCAGGTCCAGCCGGGGATGGCTGCCCTGGAGGAGGGCCGCGTCTGGGGGCCGCACGCCCGGCTCACCCGCCCGCTTCACTCGCCCATGTCACCTGCCTGGCCCCTGAGGCCCCGAGACCGCGGCTCCCTGTGAGGTCCTGGGGGCAGCGTCAGACTCACCGCAGTCACTCTTTGGCAGGAAGGCCTAGGGCGCGAGGCTCCCCGCATGTGGCCATAGTGGGTCCCAGAACCCTAAACTCTGTCCTCTTCCCGGAACCCCGGGCCTGAGGGTCACGGCCCAGCCTCGTGCCTTGGGGTTGAAGTCGAGTCCTTGGTACAGAGAAGACAAGGAGCTCTAGGAGGGAGGGGGGGAGGGCGGCTGCCTGGGATGGGCAGTAAGAACAAGCCCTTGAAATGTAGGGGTTTCCCTGAAGCTTTCGGGCGCAGCCACCGGAGGAGCCTGTGGCGGTGAGGGCCGGAGGGGGGCCGGCTCCTGGCTGTGCCACAGACAGCTCGTCCCCGGCTCGGGGCCAGGCACTGGGCCAGCTCCCGGTCAGGACAGACCGTCCTTGCCTCCTAGCGCCTGGCGCCAGGGAGAGGGGCAGGGAAACGTATGACTTGGAATGATGGACCGCGGAATTCTCTTTGGTTGGTCTGTGTGCTTTTGCTGCTTAGCCTCATCTGAGGGTATGTCTCCGTGGCTCTTCAGAGAGTGGAGGGAGGAGGGAGTGGGGGAGAGAGAGAGAAATGTTGATGTGAGAGAGACACATCGACTGGTTGCCACCCACACACGCCCCACTGGGGGCAGGGAGCGAACCCGTAACCCAGGTATGTGCCCTTGAATGGGAATCAAACCCACGACCCTTCTGTGTGCGGGCCAGCTCTCCAACCACGGCGCACACCGGCCAGGGCTGATCCCAGAATTCTAAGTGTGCTCCCCATCTGGCCCTCAGGGTGATGGACAAGGAGAGGGTGCGGCAGGGAGACGCTATGCCCTGGTTTGCCGGGGCAGCCCCAGTGTCCGGGGTGTGGTTGTTACCGTGCTCCTTTCTCTCTCGGAAGGTCCCCATTTAGGCAGTGAACCGTGTGGTCACTTTGTCTTTAAAAGGCGTTCCTGATCCGACACCCCGGGCGGTGCCGGGCCTGAGTCCGGGCTCTGGGCGCCCGCTGAGGTCCCTGAGGCCTCCCTCTGCATCCCCGTCCTTGGCAGTGTGCTCTGATTGTTTCTGAGGGAGGGAGGAGACAGGAGCCACACGGCCGGCTCACCGGGCAACAGCCCCGGCTGGGGGAGGGTGGGCATCCAGATGCCCAGAAGGGGGGTCCGGAGGCAGGGGGCTTCTCTGACCCTCCCTCCCGCCCCTCCGCCCGCCTCCCCTCAGTTCTGGCTGCTTGTCACGGATTCAGCCTGGACGTGGAGGAGCCCACGGTCTTCCAGGAGGACGGCGCTGGCTTCGGGCACAGCGTGGCCCAGTTCGGCAGATCCAGGTGGGCCCCATGCCCCGCCTGCCCGCTGCCTGCAGGCGGGGCTGCGCCCAGGCGTCCCCGGGGAAGCGCAGCAAGGTCCCCCCCTCCCCCCCCCCCGCTCCCCCCGGACACCGCGACTAACCGTTCACAGTTTCAGGCCCGGCCACACACTCTGGGCAACACATGGCCTTGGGAGAGAGGCCTTGAATGTGCCCCCTGCACGCAAGTACTGCTCTGCAGCCTCCCTCTTGAAATGATTAATAATTTAATCTTCGCATCTCGTTGTGTCAGTAAGATGGACGGGACAGAGACGCGCTGGCGCTTCGGAGCCGTGGCTCCTGCGGCCCGCCTCCCACAGCCTCTGCGGGAAGGTTCTCAGCCGCCTGCTTCCCACCCTCCCTAGTGACGGCTGCTGACCTTGGCCCCTGGCCTGGGCCGGGCAAGGTCATGATGGGCTGTGCCCGGCTTGCCCAGTCCTGTGAGGGTCTGTGCTGGCCCTGTGAGTACCCCTGTGCCTGAGGGAGAGTGAAACTAAATGCCAAACAGAAATACCAGGACAGGTAGAGAGGAAAACACTTATTTTCAAGAACAAGAGGCCTCACATTTTATTTTATTATTTTATTAATTTTTGGTTAATCCTCACTGGAGGATATGTTTTCCACCCGTTTTAGAGAAAGTGGAAGGGAGGGGGAGGGGCAGAGAGGAGAGAGAGAGAAACATCGATGTGAGAGAGCCACATCAGTCGGTTGCCTCCCGCACTCACCCCTCCCAGCGCAGGGAACCTGCAACCCAGGTACGTGCCCTGGCCCTGATTTGAACCCACAACCCTTCGGTTCTCGGGCCGGTGATCTAACCACTGGCCACTCCGGCCAGGCCAGAGGCCTCGCATTTTAATTTTGCATTGGACGGGCAAACTTCGCACCTGGACAGAGACCCAAGGAGCTAAGTCACGGTGTTAATGCAAGCACCCCAAAGTCCAGACTATTTACCCAAGGGTGTTCTCCAATCTGGACCGCAGGCTCTCTGTGCCGTGAGAAGACGAAGGGTGAGATCTGGCCCAGGAGGGGGTCCAGGGAGGCTCCTGGGGGCTGGGCAGCGAGCCTGAGCGCACAGGTCGGTTCCCGCGCCAGGAAGGGCCATGCAGAGGTCACTGCGATCTCAGTGCCCATCCCGCCCCCTTCCCACCCGGCTGGCAGGCTGGGGACAGAACAGCAAGGGCCAGGCGCCAGCGTTTTGTTTTTTCTTTCTTTGCTTTGAAATATAACACACAGACTGAACAGCCGAAATCCGGACAGCCCAACTCAATACTTTTCTATGTGTGCCAGGTAACCCTACCCAGATCGGCATGGAGAACATCTCCAGCTACCACCCCAGGCCCCTGGGCCCCTGCTGATCGCCCAGCACCCAACAAATCCAAGGCAGCCACTGTCCCACTTCCATTACCACCCATTTGTGTTCGGGCCCCTCTGTCTTAAAAAAATGAATATAGAGCTACTGACCAGCATCTATAATAAAGTAAATCCTATATAATAAAAGCATAGTATGCAAATCATCCCCTCAACTGGGAGTTTGTCCGGGAGTTTGACCAGGGAGTGGGGCCGGCCACGGGGAGGGAGGGAGGCCCCAGCAAGCCACCAGGGGAAGGGAGGGACTACCTGGCCAGCAGCCAGCAGCCACTAGGGACCCTACCAGTGCACGAATCTCATGCACTGGGCCTTTAGTAGTATATATTGGGTGATATTCCCATTGTTACAACGTTATTGTTTTTCCTGGTTTCTGCTGAATTATAGCCCAAACACTAAAAAGACTGAGCCTACGTGTAAGGAATGGGATAAAGAAAAGCACGCAGAATGATAGTTTGACTAGAAGTTGGCTCGTGCATGGAGACCAGCAGGCCAGGCTGCTCCAGGTCTAGCCAGCCATTTAGGTTTCCACCAGCATCTTAGACACACAGGGGCCTCAGCTTTCCCTACAGGAATGGCTCCAGGGAAGGCACTTTAAATACCAGCTTAACGAAGCCTTGCTCAGATAATTAATTAAAACACACCTGTATTTCTCTGATTTTCTCATCTAAGTGGGGGAGTTGCTGATGGTGATAAAATTTTTTTCCAAAATTAAAAAATTCTCTTCTCTCAAGTTTTGCAAAGAAACCATTGCATTTATATGACTACTAGAGGCCCGGTGCATGAAAATTCGTGCACTGGGGTGGGGGGGGGGGGTCCCTCAGCCCGTCCTGTGCCCTCTCACAGTCCAGGAGTCCTCTGGGGATGGCCTACTGACAGCCTGACAGCTCGGGGAGAGGGTCTAAGCTGCAGTCTGGCCTCCCTCTGTGGGAGGCAACCGCGCCACCCCCATCACCCCACCATTGCTGCCTGGCCTCCCTCTGTGGGAGACAACCAGACGGTAGATCAGGGGATGGTGCCATTACCCACCCCCCATCGCCTTCCCTCCCTCTGCCCAATGGCACGAGCCTTGGCTGGCCTGGCTCCACCTGCTCGCCGGCCCTGCCCCCCACTGACTGGTCTTCCCCCCACCCCACCCCCGTTCTGTCGATTTGCATATTACGCTTTTATTATGTAGGATAGATATAGTTATGGATTCTGATATAGCTATAGCTATTTTAAATTGAATTTTTTATATTATATTTTTGTATAATTCATGACAGAATCATCAAATTGTTTCAGAAACTAGGACTTCAGAAAATTTTCCATTGAACTTGAAGTGATCTGTTTCTTGGGGTGACTAAGAAGGATGGCACCCCAGAAACAAAAGGCACTTACCCACAGTTGGGAAATGCTGTTTTGTTGTGAACAGTTTTATTTTTGGTGAATGTTAAAAAACAAAACAACCAAACCATCTGTGTACAGAAATACACATATATTCATGTACACACACACACACACACACACACACGATGCCCCCACATGATCCTTCCCATTTGTGGCTTAAATTCAGACCCTGATTTTTTAAAATATATTTGTTAATTGATTTCAGAGAGAGGAAGGGAGAGAGAGAGATTGACACATCAATGATGAGAGAGGATCATTGATTGGCTGCCTCCTGCATGCCCCCTACTGGGGATCGAGCCCACAACCTGGGCATGTGCCCTTGACCGGAATCGAACCCGGGACCCTTCAGTCCACAACAGGCCCTGATTTTTGAGTCCCCTCCCAAGTGCCAAATGCCTAGAGCAAAGTTTCACTTCTCCCCCCGCCCCCGCACCCTGTGCCCCCCCCCGCGACGTGTCATGGTTGTGCCTCCCCCACCCCCCCTGTGATGTGCGTCATGGTTGTGCCTCCCCCACCCCCCCTGCGACGTGTCATGGTTGTGCCTCCAGACTCGTGGTGGGAGCCCCCCTGGAGGTGGTGGGAGCCAACCAAACCGGACGGCTGTACGCCTGCGACGCTGCCTCGGGCCTGTGTGAGCCCATTTCACTGCCCAGTGAGTGATTCCACCCCGAAACCGGCCTCAGCTCTCCATGCCCGCGTGCCCCGCTCAGCCTCCAGCCCAGGTTCTCCCGAGAATGAGGTGTGCCTGAGTGTGACCATGTGTGTCTGGCCCTCAGTCCCCCTAGAGGCTGTGAACATGTCCCTGGGCCTGTCCCTAGCGGCCTCGGTCAACCGGCTGTTGGTGAGTTTCCTGGGTCACAGCGGGGCCAAGAGGGGCAGGGGCCAGCGGGGCTGGGGAGGGGCCGGAGGGGGGTGTTCTGGGCCCCCTTGCCTACACAGGCCTCTGCACCCAGGCCTGCGGCCCCACCCTGCACAGAGCCTGCGGGGAGAACATGCATGTGGAAGGGGCCTGCCTCCTGTTGGGCCCCCAGCTGCAGGTTGAGCGGAGAGTCCCCGCTGCCCAGCCAGGTAGGTCTCCGGGGCCGCAGCTCTGTGGGGGCACGTGCTGCCCCGGAAGCGGGAGGGCATGAGGCCGCCTCCCCCACGGCCTCAGTGCTGAGCTGCCCGAGTCCCCAGATGACCTTTCCCCTCTACTCTACGGGCGGCGAGTGGCAGGCCGTGGGAGGGTGCTCAGGGCGCACAGAGCAGGGGCCCGGCCACCGCACCGGCGTCTCTTGCCCGTGTCACCTCCCGTGTCCTGGGGCCGTGCTCCGTTCCCTGGGCCTTGGTTTCCCGTGGTGAAACGGCGCTACATCACCAAGGTGCTTGTGAGGGTTAAATGGACATAAAGCGCGGCCTGGCCTCGCCGCGGGCTCCGTGGGCGAGGAGGGAGACCACGCTGCCTCCCCCGTGGCCGAGGGGACAGGGGGCCCCAGGGGCGGGCCGGCCTCTCCGGTGCTGACTGAGGACATGACCGGGGAGTGCGTTGGGTCAGGGAAGCCGTGATGCCAGACGTGGTGGCTTTTAGCTGAAGGGGAGGCGGCAGCAGAAACCCCGCAGCCGCAGGGGCTGCAGAGGGGGAGCTGGGGGAGGGTGCCCGCTCTCGGGTGCCTGTGCGGCCAGGCTGGGGATGTGGCACTTAAACACTCGGAGGGGAATGTCTCCCCGAAGTCTCCGGGGCCTGAGGAAATGGAACCTGCAGGAGAGGCGTTTGCCTGGAAGGGAAGGGGCGGTCCAGGCAGTGAGGGTGCCCGGCTTGTTGCATCCTCCCGAGATAGACCCTGGGTTCTGGGCAGGTGCTGGGTGGGGGTGGCGTGAGGAGGGGGCCTGAGGGCCTCTGAGCCTGCCGGCGGGCGGGCGGCTGGATTTCCCAGTCCTGAGGAGGCAGGGCAGTGGTCTCCCATTTGCTCTCTGCACAGCTGGCTGAGCAGGAGGATGGGGGCGGAGCGGCCGCGGCGGAGCCTCACTCCTCCGTGCGGGGTCCCTGCCCCACCAGCCCGGGCAGCACAGGATGTGGGCACACTGCAGGCAGCCACTGGGTCTGGCAGACAGGCCACAGCCCCCCACACGAGTGTGGGGACCGTCTGACATGTCCTCTTTGTACCGTGCTTAAGGCCTGGCTTCCATCACAGTGTGGACTCCACAGGCAGGGACGGCATCTCTTTAAAGCTCTGGTCTTACGTTACATTCCCCGGAAAAGACCGGAGGCTCCCTTGCGAATGTTCTCGGGAACCATGCCCGTGAGTGTGAGGAAAGCAGGACTGGGCAGAGGGAGAGGGTGGACGCAGAGCCATCGGATCAGAGGCCTCAGCCGGAGCTCGGAGCTCGGAGCAGGGAGCGTGGAGCGTGGCTGGATACAGGTTGCCTCCAGGAACAGGAGGTGTAACTGTGGGCAAGACAGCTCCCTTTCGGACGGGCGTGATTCCCGGGAGGGACTCCACAGGGAGCCCTGCACAGCTAATTCCCTGTGGCTGGGATGAGCGCTTTGTCCTGATAGGGGTCAGGCGTGGTGGCAGCCCCAGCTGCACCTGTGTCCTTCCCTGGGCGGGCCTAGCGCCACGCCAGCATGTGGTGCCCTGGGGATAACAACCACCGCTCACTTGGGGAGGGGGGCAGGGGGTGGGGGACACACCCCTATCTCAAACACTTTGCGTACATATCAGTTCTTTTTATCCTGGCAATAATCCCACGTGGGAAGCACTATTATTATGCCCATTTCACAGATGGGGAAAACTGACGCCAGTGAAGTTACATACCTTGCCTGAATCCACCCCTGGTAGATGGTGGAGCTGACTTGAGCCCAACATGCTGGCTCCAGGATGCACACGCTGAACCACTTTGCTAAAATGCCTTCTCCTAACCTCTATGACATCTTTAGAGTGTGTGTTCAATAGGTATTTGTTGACTACATGACTGAGGAGCCCACTGGGCCCCTGCCCTCTACTTCCTCCTTCCCCTTTCCAGGCCTTGTGGGCAGAGGGGAGCCACAGGGACTCCGCTGAGGGGAGAAGGGGCTGGGGCCACAGGCGCGGGTCTCCTCTGTAGAGGGTGTGGGAAACCGGGTGGGAATTGATTCCTGCACCCAGAACAACCCCCTGCGTCTGTGGAGGGGGAAGGCTCTCTGGGTCCTCGGAGATGACCCAGATGTGTATCTGGCACCCACACGTGCATCTCTGATTCTTCCCGCCCTCTCTGCAGAGTGCCCGCACCAGGAGATGGACATCGTCTTCCTCATCGATGGCTCGGGCAGCATCGGCCAAAGTGACTTTAAGCAGATGAAGAACTTTGTCAGAGCCGTGATGGGCCAGTTTAAGGGCACCAACACCCTGGTGAAGACTGGGTCCCCCAGGCCTGAGGAGTGGGATGGGGGGCGGGTCTGCTCCTGGGGACCACAGCCTGGGAGGGGGCGTGGCATCGCGGGGTGGCTGGCTCAGCGGACCTGTGCTGTGATGAGGCCAGGGGCCAGGGTCCAGGCAAGGTGCCAGCGTGGGGCCAACTTGAGTCCTGACCTAGGAGGTCCCCCCCCAGGTGCATTTAATAGGTTCCCACATGCCACAGACAATAGGATGTTTTGCTGTTTAAAAGCATTGAAAAATTTGTAGAATAACTCTGCTGTGAAATGTGACTGAAAGTAACGTGGCCAGATAATTGATGATTCTTTACAATTCTTAACTCGTGGCTTCTCCATCTCAGTATTTGATCTCCCGGTAATTAGTGAATGTGCGTGTTCAAATTCTTGAGAAGGGAGGAAGCACAGCCTACCGATTGATTTCATGTGTTGTCATTTTTTAAATGTAAGTTTAACAAATACTGCGGTTGGCAAGGCTGTTCTTTGCAGACGACGAAAGAAGCGCTATTGGATTTCCATGTCCCGGTTTTCTTTTGGGTCATTTTCTTTCCTTGTGGGTTTCAGTATGTGTTTGTTGGGCCTCAAAGACACAGACCATGGGTTGTAAGTCCAAAACTATTCCAAAATGAAAAGCGTATTACACCCCAAAACGACAGCCCCTGAGCCCAGGCCCCCCTCTCGGCCCGCAGTTCTCGCTGATGCAGTACTCCAACATCCTGGAGACCCACTTCAACTTCATCCGGTTCCGGACCAACCCGAGCCCTCAGCGCCTGCTGGATCCCATCGTCCAGCTGAGCGGACTGACCTTCACGGCCTCAGCCATCCAGAGGGTGGTGTAAGCTCCCCCTGCTGCCTGCGGGATCCCGCCTCCCCCTGGGTCCTGTACAGCCTCCCTCCAGGCTGAGGGAGGCTCTAGGGAAAGGGGCGCAAAGGGAAGGGAGGGGCTGCAGGCAGAGTCCTCCCTGGAGTGCTTCTGGCCTCCTGGCTCACTGCATCCCCCGCCCCCCCCTGCAGGAAGGGCTCCTCTGCCCCCTCCCCGTTGCCTGGCCTTACATTGGCTGGACCCCGAGCCCACCTGGGGCAGCCAGCTCCTGGCCCTTGGTTCAGACACATCTGGGTCCCCACGCTGGCTCCCCACTTGTGGTCTGGGCAACCCTGGGAGTTACTGACGCTTTCTGTCTCAGTACATTGTCCAGTGAGAATAAACTCACCAGCTGGTTGTAGAGTGAAACGAGGTAACATGTGTGAGGAGCTTCTGCAGAGAAGGCGCTGGATCAGCGACGGGGCTGTTCGAGCCGTGCCGCCCTCCTCCCCGCCCCGCAGGCCCCGCGCCTCTCTCCCGCTCCCCGCCCACCCCCTCCTTCCTCACCCACCCGTGCCCTCTTCATTAACTGGGTGCTTATGTTGTATTCTGTATGTTTTGGTGTTGTTTGACTGTGTTTAAAACCAGCACATGGAATGCATTACTAAACACGTGCTCACAGGATAACAGGTGGCCCCACCATACGCTGGGCGCTGGCCTGGCACCTGTCAGCACTGGGTGCGGGGGCCCGGGAGACGGGCCTCAGTGAGGCCAGCACAGAAGACGTGGTTCTCGGGGGAGAGCCGGGCTGAGTGTCCTGGATGCTTTGCTGCCCGCACGCTCCCGGGCGCGGCTCTGGGGGTGCTCCTGCCAGACGCCCCCTCTTTCCTCCTGGTGGCTCTTCGGCCCTGGCCACTGGCCCCTGGGGAGGGACAGCCGTGAGAGCAGCCTCCGTCCCTGAGTGAGGCTTCTGTCCTGGTGCCGTCCCTTCCTTCCCGGGAGCCCCGTCCGGGGGCGGCCCGTGGCGAGGTTCTCTCAGAGCCGCCCTGCTCCACTCTCCGTGGCCCAGACAGCGCCCCGCCGCTCCCCAGAGCCACGGCGCCTCAGGCGGGCTCAGCTCCTCCCGCCACTGACGGGGATTGGGGTGGGGGGTAGGAATTTTATTACAAAGGAGACAAAAGGGCAATAACGTTAAGGAAATATTGGGGACCTGCTGTCCCTCTAGCCTAACACCTCACTGTATTTTATTTTTTTAATCCTCACCTGAGGTTATGTTTATTGATTTGAGAGAGAGACAGAGAGAAACATTGATTGGTTGCCTCCCACTTGCACCCCAACCAGAATCAAACCTGCAACCTGGGTATGTGCCCTGACTGGGAATCGAACCCACAACCTTTTTGCTCTATGGATCCGGGGCTCAGCTGTGTCACACAGGGCTCCCGTCCCTCGTGTGGCTGGTCAGGGGGCCCGGAGGCTGGAACACGAGAGCCGCACTCGCGTGGCGGCCGCCTCGGCAGGATTGGCCGGGGTGGCCGGGCGGGCCGGGATGGCTGGGCCTCTCTCCCTGTGGCCACTGCAACGGGGTAGCTAGACCTTCTCCTGTGGCTCAAGGGCTCCCCAAGGGGCAAAAGCTACCAAGGCTTTTGGGGCCCATAACTGGCATGGTGTCTCTTCCGCTGCAGGCGAGTAGAGCAAGTCCCCGGCGGGGTTCAGCAAGGGAAGGGGATCGGGTGGGGCTCCTTGGGAGACCGGCTATGGCACAATCGTCATCCTCATCTTGATGGAGGGAAGCAGAGGCTCAGAGCCGAAGCAGCTCACCCGCCCGCAGAGCGGCTGACCCAGAGCTCCCGCCCACACCACGCTGCCCCCGGGAGTGAGAGTCCGCCGCGGACGGCCTTCTGGGAGCAGGGAACCGAGAGTCTTCGTTGTTGGCCTTTCTGGTCACTGTCAGCATGGTTTTCAAAAGGGCTGAGTGGACCTCTTCACAAGCCGGGCATCGAGGGCGCCAGGACGCCCCGGCTCTCGGATGAGCTAGTGGTGCTGCAGACGATTTCCTCCCAGAGTCGGTCCCCTCAGCAGCATCTCCCTGTCTTCCCTGGCAGGAAGGAACTATTTCACAGTAAGAACGGGGCCCGCAAAAGTGCCAAGAAGATCCTCATTGTTATCACAGATGGACAGAAGTACAAAGACCCCCTTGAATACAGCGATGTCATCCCCCAGGCCGAGAGAGCCGGCATCGTCCGCTATGCCATCGGGGTGCGTCCTCTTCCTCTGGACCGCCCAGGCTCGGCCTGCACCTGCCCGCGCCCCCCTCCCCGTCCCCCCTGCCCAGCTCCTCCTCAGCTGCCTCTCTGCGCAGGTGGGAGGCGCTTTCCAGGAACGGGCCGCCAGGCAGGAGCTGGACATCATTGGCTCAGCGCCCTCGCAGGACCACGTGTTCAAGGTGGACAACTTTGCCGCGCTCGGCAGCATCCAGAAGCAGCTGCAGGAGAAGATCTTCGCAGTGGAGGGTAAATGGGGGAAGAGCTGGGGTCTCAGAACTGAAGGGTCTGGGCCCAGTTGTCCCCTGCGGGTCTGAAGGCCCCTCCCTGGTCACAGCTCACAGCTCCCCCAAAAGGGAACCCACGCCCCAGACCACGTCCCCCTTCCTCTGCTCTGAGTCCTTGCGGCCTCATGGCCTCCGGAGCCTAAGTGACCTGTTCCCACAGGAACCCAGTCGAGGACAAGTAGCGCTTTCCAGTATGAGATGTCCCAAGAAGGCTTCAGTTCAGCACTCACGACGGTGGGTGGAGCGCGTGCGTGGCAAACAGGCCTCGGGCCCCGCCCTGGGCCAGCCCTTGGCTGGCAACTGGGACCCAGAAGTAGACAGGAAAGCCGACCCTGTCCTCAAGCTCACCATCTGTTCGGGGGGGAGACGTTCAGGGGGTGTGTGGGCGCTGGGGGCACGGCAGAGGACAGATTAGCCAGCGCTCCTTCTCTCTTGGAGGAGGTGACGACCAGGACACACACACTTTCACACTGTGCTGAGGGTCGGGACAGAGCAAGAGAGGGGCTCGGAGGAGACCGGGGTGGGAACTGAAGCTGGATGCTGAGGAAGGCCAACCCTGGAAACGCGTGGGCAGAGAGCGCTCCGGGTGGAGGGGGAAGTGCGTGCACAGGGCCTGAGGCAGGACAAGGTCACGGCAGCGGAGCGCTGGAAGGACCAGCGTCCCGGGCAGAGCGCGAGGGCCGCGTGGAAGGAGATGGCCACGGCGGTGGGGAGGGCCAGATCGCGCAGAACCAGGCATGACACATCGCATGCCTTGTCCAAAGGTCGGTGTGTGGTCCATATGTCCAGAGGGACTTGCTTCCAGGCAATTTGTGGAGAGAGCGAGGGGGACACAGAAATGAAATGAGGCTGGCCATGAATTGGTCCCTAAGCTGAGCCATGGGTCCTATGGGCTCGTTATACGCTTCTCTCTACTTCTGTAAATGTTCTAAATTATCCACAACCGGAAGTTCCAAGTAAACGGTCTGTGTGGAGCAGGAAATGCCCATGGCTTCCCGGGGGAGGGGCAACCCCAGGAGGGAGGAGGCTGCCGCTTCCAGAGGGAGGCGCTGAGTCCCAGCAGGAGAGGAGAGGTGCCCGGCAGGGCTTGGTGTGTTTGGGAACAGAGGGGGCTCCACAGGTTTGCCTGCGGTGGATCCTAGATGCCGCCCCCAGGGGCCTGGTGACGGGTGCCATCTTGGTTCCCCAGGAGGGTGGTGGCTGCACACTTGGGTCTGAGGAGACCTAGCTCTGGGCAGTGAGAGGCGGTGGGGCTGACCGGGCAGGGCCCGGATGGGGAAGAGGAATTCCAATGAGGAGTGAGGCCGCCGTGGAGTTGCTCTCTCCTCACCCGGCTCAGCCCCAGGACTTTCTCCCAGGACGGACCCGTTCTGGGCGCTGTGGGGAGCTTCAGCTGGTCTGGAGGTGCCTTCCTGTACCCCGAAAATATGAAACCCACCTTCATCAACATGTCTCAGGAGAATGTGGACATGGCGGACTCCTACCTGGGTGAGAAGAGGCTTTGGCTGTGAGGACAGGCGGGAGATGAGCTGCCTGGGGGGCAGGGGCTGAGGGGGGGGTGAGGGGGGCAGGAGGCGGCCTTTGTGCTGAGGCCCAGCCCCTCAGGTTACTCCACGGAGCTGGCCCTTTGGAAGGGGGTGCAGAGCCTGGTCCTGGGGGCCCCCCGCCATCAGCACACCGGGAAGGCCGTCATCTTCACCCAGGCGGCCGGGCAGTGGAGGCCGAAGGCTGAAGTCCCAGGGACCCAGGTTGGGTGTGGAGGACCCTGAGGGGGGCGGGGTCTCCAGGGAGGAGGGAGCAGATGAAGGGGTTCAGGACTCCTGGGGGGAGGTCCTGGTGCCCAGGGAGAGGTGGGACCTGCCCAGAGGGTGCCCTGCGCCAGGGCAGACAGGGTGACTTGAGGCTCTGCCCTCCAGATTGGCTCCTACTTCGGGGCCTCCCTCTGCTCCGTGGACGTGGACAGAGATGGCAGCTCCGACCTGGTCCTCATCGGGGCTCCCCATTACTACGAGCCGACCCGGGGGGGCCGGGTGTCTGTGTGCCCCTTGCCCCGGGGGGTGAGTGGCTGAGGAGCCCTGGCTGGGTGGGGCCTGGGTGTGGGGTGGAGGGGTTGCCCGGGGTGGGACTGGCGCTGTTTCTGTTCTGCAGAGGGCCAGGTGGCAGTGCCAGGCCATCCTCCGTGGGGAGCAGGGCCACCCCTGGGGCCGCTTTGGGGCAGCCCTGACCGCGCTGGGGGACGTGAATGGGGACAAGCTGACGGACGTGGCCATCGGGGCCCCGGGGGAGCAGGAGAACCGGGGTGCTGTGTACCTGTTCCATGGGACCTCGGGGCTGGGCGTCAGCCCCTCCCACAGCCAGGTGAGGCCCCTCTTCAGCCTCCTTCGCATTTCTTAGATTCATCTGCTTCCCCCCGCCCCGCCCCCACACACACACACACACACACCTGCCTTGGCAGGAGCCAGCCCCTCCTCCTCTCAGCGGCGTGTTTCCCTGACGGCCACCAGGCCCACTAAGCAGACTGTCTCCTCCTCTCCTGTGGTTCCAACAGGCTTCATCGTGTTGTGGGCAGCTTATCGTTAAGAGACGGTAGGCCCATGTAAATGCCTGGCCAGCAGGTCAGCTGTGTGCCTTTAGGCAAAGGGCTGAGTTGGCTTTAGTTTCCTTCTATGAAACATTTAATAATAAATCCACTCCATAGGCTTCGTGTAAATATATCTCAATGGGAGTCCATTCATCTAACGTTTATGAATAAACACAAATTAATAACTGGCTCTGTTGTGTTCCCATTGCGATGCTTTTATTTTGTCGTCAACCTGCACCCTCATGATGAGTTGGCCCCAAAGCGCTCCCCTGTCTTTGTCCAGGGTCCCTGAGACAGTTACTCTGCCTGCCTTCCATCCTACCCCCATCTCTTCTGTCCAGTTTCTCCACTCCGATCCGATTCGCTGCAGCCTCCTTCCCAAATCTTTCTTGTCAAATCTCTCCATCACCTCCCCCTGACCTCTACCTTTCTCCTCCCTGGCCAGCGCATCGCAGGCTCCCAGCTCTCCCCCAGGCTCCAGAATTTTGGGCAGTCGCTGAGTGGAGGTCAGGACCTCACCCAGGATGGACTGGCAGACCTGGCTGTGGGGTCCCGGGGTCACGTGCTGCTGCTCAGGTGACAGCTCCCACATCCCACCCTGCTTGCTGTGCGTCTGACCTGCCCTTCCTGGTCCTCCCAGAGGCAGAGTCCTCTCCTCAGTCCTGTGTGTACCCCCAGGAGCCGGCCAGTGCTGAGCGTGGGGGTGGCCATCAGATTTGCCCCCTCCGAGGTGGGGCAGGCTGAGTACCAGTGCCTGGAAGAGGTGCCCTCCCCTCTGGGAGCTGGGAGCGCCACCGTCTGTTTCACTATCCACAAAAGCTCACCTGACCAGCTGGGTGAGTTTCCTCCAGTGGGCCCAGTCCCTCAGCCCCCAAGGCTCCCAGCCCTATCCTCAGGACAGGTGGGCCCTGAAGCCAAGTCTCACTTCATACCCACTTCTGCTGGTGGTGGGAACCTGGGTCCCTTCTCTTCCCCTCTCCCCCTCTCCCCCGCCCGGGCCAAAGGTCTGTCTCCAGCATCAGTCTGGAGTCTGCGCACCTCTCTCCACCCGCCAGCCACTGCCTGCCTAGAGGCCACCCTCTTCCTACTGGGCTTGGAGCTCTCCCCATGTCTGTTCTCGCACCTTCCCATCCTCCTCCTAGAGTGATTAGCCCTAAAATGCAAACCTGGCCTCCTCAGTCCCTGCTTAACACCCCTCAGCTCTCCCCTTGCCTTTGTAAAGACCAAAGCCCCTCGTCACAGCCTCAATGACCCGGCCCCTCCCCCTACGCCAGCCTCTCCTCGCCCCGTTCCCCCTAATCCTCATGGACCATAGAGACTGCTCAGCAATATCTGTTGCATGAATACATGAGACAGGACACTGGAGGTTCTCTTTCTCATTTTGTCTTCCATCCTCCTCGGCTTCAGGCGACGTCCAAAGCTCTGTCCGGTATGACCTGGCGCTGGACCCCGGCCGGCTGATTTCTCGCGCCGTTTTTGAAGAGACCAAGAACTGGACTTTGACTCGAAGGAAAATCTTGGGGCTGGGAGAGCACTGTGAGACCCTGAAGTTGTTTTTACCTGTGAGGACTTTGGATTGTGGGAAAGGGAGAGGGAGGGGGAGCCCAGGGCTGGCACCCCTGTTCCCCGCTGAGTGAGGTGGGAAGCGGGAGGGGGAGGGGGCCTGGGGCTGGAGAGAGGGAAGTTGGGGTCAGAGAAGCGGGCTCCGCAGCGTGGTTAGGGCACCGTGTGACAGTGGGAAATGAATCCCGCGGAGGAGAAGCCAGTGGGGGAAAAGAGGGAGGCAGAGAGTGGGTTCTTAAAAGCCCGTCCTCCCTCAGGACTGCGTGGAGGATGTGGTGAGCCCCATCATCCTGCGGGTCAGCTTCTCCCTGGTGGGGCAGCCCATCCCCTCCTCCCAGAACCTCCGCCCTGTGCTGGCCGTGGGCTCCCAGGACCTCTTCACAGCTTCTGTGAGTCTCCCGATGAAGCCCCGGGGATGTGTTGACTTTCTTGTGTCTCCATGTGCGTAAGAAACTCCAGTAGCTCCCAATCGCCCACTAACCACATGGAGTCCAAAAGGGCACCCCCCGATCACCAAGACCCTGTCCGCTTGGACCCCCCACACACACAAACTCCAGTTTTCATTCTGCAGACCCTTCCTAACGTGTCTCATTCCTGCCCCTGTGCCTTTGCCCACGTTGTAGCTCTTATTTGGAAGACATCTTCTCTCCACCTCAGCGATCCTTAGTCCCTGAAGCCCCAGTCCTACCTCCCTTTCTCTGGGAATCCACACTCGGCATCTGTCTCCTCTCTGGCCTCGTAGCATGTCACGGTGACGTGCCACATGTCGCATACGTGGAGTCATAGCCATGTGCATCTACCTCTGTGGCTCTCTTCAAATTGCTCTCTTGGCAAGAACCAGGTCTAATTCACCTGTAGTTTCTACCTTTCCTACCTCTCCAACCCCATCCGACCCAAAGCCTGTCCGAGTATTGACTCTTAACAATGTCTGTTGAATAGTTGTCCCAGTGTGAGTTAGGTTTGATTTCTCAACTAAACATTATGTTCCTTGAAGCCAAGGATCTTGTCTTAGCTTTCTGTTATAGTCAAACTGCCTGTCTCCCACCACCCCACGCCTTGCCAGTGCCTAGCACAGTGCTTGGTGCAGGGTGTGGGCTCAGCAATGCTCAGTGTTGATGAGTGCTCTTAATGAGGGAGTTGGAGAAGGATTAAGACATGGATGGGAAGAGGCCTACTGTTTCGCTGCAGCTCCCCTTTGAGAAGAACTGTGGGCAAGATCACCTCTGTGAAGGGGACTTGAATGTCCACCTCAGCTTCTCAGGGTGAGTGCTATCTCCTCCACATCCAGGCACTCAAGCTTTTGGGTCTCCTGCCAGCAGGATGAGAAGTGCTCGTGCTCCCCTTTGGCTGTCCTTATAACAGAAATGATGGGAATGTTATCAGCTAGTAGCTCATGAGCTTCCAGGGTCCTGCCCCTGCCCCTGATTCAATTCCAAACCCTTTCCAATGGAGTCTCTCTCGAGTTGTACTTCCTCCTTCAGCCTGCAGGCCCTGGTGGTGGGAAGCTCTCCAGAACTCAACGTGACAGTGGCTGTGTGGAATGAGGGTGAGGATTCCTACAGAACTGTGATCAACTTCTACTACCCAGCAGGGCTGTCCTATCGACGAGTATTAGGAACTCAGGTAAATAGCTCCTTGCGCTCCGGTTGGCTGGGACCTTTCCCCTGCCCTGGCTTATAGTAGGTTCCTTTATGTCTCCTATGATAAAAGATAAAACACACAGAAAAGTACGTAAAGCAGATATACACTTTAACAAATAATATAAGTAAATGTCTATGCAATTAGCACCCCAGTGGGAAATAAATCCAGGTCAAGAAATAAAACAGGGCTAGCACCCCCAGAAGCGCTCTCAATATGCACCTTTCCTCATCATAACCTCACTCTCTCCCCAAAGTAATCGCCATCTGACTTGTGACAATCCACTCCTTGTACTTCTTTATAGTTTTTACTGCCCATGAGTACATCCCTAGTACTGTTCAATTTTGCCAATATTTGAACTTATTTGGATAGAAACATGCTACTTTTTTTGTCTTTCTTCTTTTCTTTAATGCTATGTTTGTGAGATTCATTCCTGTTGTTGCTTGTGGCTGTGGAACATTTTCATTGCTATATAGAAGCCCTTTTGTATGACTATACCACAATTTATTTACCTATTCTATAATTGATGGTCATTTTGAGTTGTTTCCTGATTTTGGCCATGACCATTCTTGATCATATATTCTGGTAGGTATATACCACATGTGGGAATGCTG
The DNA here is from genome assembly GCF_027574615.1 of Eptesicus fuscus. Lineage (NCBI taxonomy): Eukaryota > Metazoa > Chordata > Mammalia > Chiroptera > Vespertilionidae > Eptesicus > Eptesicus fuscus. The sequence goes on along the minus strand of NC_072476.1, from coordinate 6,651,258 downwards.
ATCATTGGATAAGTGTGTCTTCAATTTTCATAAGTAAAGCCAAACCATTTTCACCTATTGACACTCTATCAGTAGTGTATGAGAGTTCTTGTGACTTTCATCCACTCCAACACTTGGCATTGTCCAATTTTTTTAATTTTCATCTATCCAGTAGGTGAGTAATATTATTTCCTTGCAGTTTTAATTTTCATTTCTCTAATAAAGTTGAAAAACTTTTCATATATTTCCTGGTCACTTGGGTATCTTCTTTTAGGAAGTTCCTGTCCAGGTCCTTTTCTTCTTCTTCTATTGAGTTGTCCACCTTTTTCTTATTGAGTTGTAAGCGTTTGTACATGTTCTGCTTCCTATTCCTTTTCCAGTTACATGTGCTCAAATATCTTTTCCAATAAATATCTTTGTTGTTTGTTTTTTTTCAGTCTCCTTATAGTGTCTTTTAATAAATGTCTTAATTTGATTGTGGTTGATTTTTATAAATCTTTAGTGTATTTTTAAATATTTTTTTTATTTTTTAATCATAGTTGACACAATATTATATTAGTTTCAGGTGTGCAAAATATTAGACATTTATATAACTTACAAAGTATTCACCTCAATCGGTCTACTACCCATCTGACCCCATACATGGTGATTACATTATTGACCACATTCCCCATGCCATACCTTACATCCTCATGACTGTTTTTATAGCTGGCAATTTGCATACCTTAATCTCCTGCCCTCCTTTTCTTTTTGTTAATACTCACCAGAGATATTTTTTCCGTTGAATTTTAGAGAGAGTGTAAGGGAGGGAGGTAGGAAGAGGGAGAGAGAGAGAGAGAGGAGAGAGAGAGAGAGAGAGAGAGAGAGAGAGAGAGAGAGAGAGAGGCATTAATGTGCAAGAGACACATTGATTGGTTGCCTCCTGTACCCTCCCTGACTGGGGCTGGAATTGAACTTGCAACCCAGGTACATTTCCTGACCAGGAATTGAACCCACACCCTTTGTTGCATTGGCCGACACCCTATCCACAGAGCCACACTGGCCAGGGCCTCTTCCCCTTTTTCATTCATTCCCCCAAACCCCCTACCATCTGGAAACCATCAAAATGCTCTCTGTAGCTTTAAGTTTGTTTCTGTTTTGCTTGTTCATTTTTGTTTGTTTGTTTTTTAGAGTCCACATACAAGTGAAATCACATGACATTTATCTTTTTCTGTCTGACCCATTTCACTTAGCATAATACCCTCTATGTCCATCCACGCTGTTGCAAATGCAAGATTTTATTCTTTTATGTAGCTGAGTAATATTCCTTTGTATATATGTACCACGTCTTCTTTATCCATTCATCCATCAAACTGACACTTAGGTTGTTTCTATATCTTGGCCAATTGTAAACAATGCTGCAATGAACTTATGGATGCATATGTCTTTTTTAAAAGTATATTTTTATTGATTTCAGAGTGGAAGGGAGAGGAAGAGAGAGATAGAAACATCAATGATGAAAGAGAATCATTGATCAGCTGCCTCCTGCACGCCCCCTACTGGAGATGGAGCCTGCAACCCAGGCCTGTGCCCTTGACCGAAATCAAACCCAGGGTCCTTCAGTCCACAGGCCGACGCTCTATCCACTGAGCCAAACCGGCCAGGGCGATGCATGTGTCTTTTTGAAGTAGTGTTGGGTTTCTTTAAATAAGTGCCCAGAACTGGCATTACTGAGTACTTGTTTGTCTCTTGTTATAGCTTTTGTTTTAAAGTCTATCTTGTCTAGTATAGTATTGCACCCCAGCTTTCTTTTCATTTCCATTTGCATAAAATATCTTTTCCCATCCCTTTACTTTTAGTCGGTGTGTGTCTTTCATTCTGAGGTGGGTGTCTTGTAGACAGCATACATATGAATCTTGTTTTCTTATCCATTCAGCTACCCTATGTCTTTTGATTGGAGCATTTAATACATTTACATTTAAAGTTATTTTTGCTATGTTCTTTAGCTAATCCCTTTAACTTCTTTATCCAGTCAACAAAACATTTAAATAAAGTCATTATTGATAGGTATGTAGATATTTCCATTTTATTATTCATATTTTTATTTTTCCTCCTTCTCCTCTTCCTCCCTCCTCCCCCCCCTCCTTCTCCTCTCTCCTCTCCTTCTTCCTTCTCCTCCTCCTCCATTACATACAATAATGATGAAGTTTTTCATCATTATTTCTTCAAATAGGTTTTCAATTTCTTGCTCTCTCTTTTCTCATTCCAGCATCCCATGATGCAAATGTTAGTACCCTTGGTATTGTCCCTAGGCCCCTTAAAATGTGTGCTTTCTGCTACCTTGTTTTCCAAATTGCAGATTTAACCCTCTGCTTCATCTAAACTACTGTTGATTCCCTCTAAGGTATTCTTCATTTCAATTATTGTATTCTTCATTTTTGACTGGTTCTTTTTTGTTTTCAATCTCCATTTGTATGTTCCCCATCTCACTCAGCCACAACCCCTGCTGGTTATCACAGCCAGAAGTTAAGGATGCTTTTCTTCCTGGCACTGGCACACTGAGCAGGGGAGCCTGGTGTGGGGCTGAGACCCCTTGCTCCTCAGAAGGGACCCCCACAGCCAAAATATCCCTCCTGATTTTTAACCACCACACACAGGTTTGGGACCAACCTGTTCCATGTCTCCACCCCTCCTACCAGTCTCCATGTGGTTTCTTCTGTATGGCCTTAGTTATAGGACTTCTATTCAGCTAGTCTTTAGGTGCTTCTCAATGATGGTTGTGCATAGTTTGTTTGTAGTTTAGATGTGGCCATGGGAGGAGCTGATCACAGAGTTTACCTGCTCTGCCATCTTGACCGGAGGTCCTTCTTTAGTGTTTTTATGTATGGATCTTATTTAAGATATATTTCCCTCCTCCAAGGTAATGAAAAAATACTCCCTTATATTACCTTCTAAAAGCTTTATAATTTTGCCTTTTGACATTTAAGTCTTTTAGTTGGAATTTATTTTAATGGATGGAGTAAGGTAGGGATCCAATTTTGTTGTTTGTTTGTTTGTTTGTTTGTTTTTGTATGGGCCAATTTTCCCGGGATAATTAATTAAAAAGCTTGTTCTTTCCTCTATTGCTCTGTAATGCCACCACTGTCATATATCAAGCTCATATATGCATGTGGGTAACTGTTTTGAATTCTCTCTCTTCCTCTGGAAGCAGCCCCATCAGCGCCCACTACACCTGGCATGTGAGGCAGTGCCCACGGGGAGTGAGAGCCTGAGGAGCAGCAGCTGTAGCATCAACCACCCCATTTTCCGAGGGGGCAGTAAGGTCAGTGCTTACCCCCAAATCCTCACACTCTCCTCACTGTCCTGACCCACTTCCTTCCCTCAGTCCCCCATAACCTTCCCTCTCCCCATTCCTTCTTTCTTCTTCCATCAGGGCACCTTCATAGTCACATTTGATGTTTTCTACAAGGCCACCCTGGGAGACAAGTTGCTTCTGAGGGCCAATGTCAGCAGGTAAGCCCAGACCAGGTATGGTGTGTCCTTCACCCTCCAGGCTCCTGTACCAGCCTGAGATTCCTCTCTTGGTTTCCTTCCCAACTGGGCTCCCCCCTCTCTCCAGTGAGAATAATAAGCCTACAACCAACAAGACCACCTTCCAGCTGGAGCTCCCAGTGAAATACGCCGTCTACACAGTGATCAGCAGGTGACGAATCCCTGGCCCTTTCCTTGGACCTCTGACCTTCCTCCAAGGCCAGTACCTCCCCTGCAGCCCCGCCTGCTCTTTTGAGGACGGGTATCTAAGCTAGTCCCTCTGGTTCCTCACATGTAAATATTTGTGACCCGCCAGATGCTTGTTCCACCTGCAGACATATCTTTAGTTGCCCTTCACTTTCTTGCACTTCACAGATACTGTGTTTTTTACAAACAGAGGGTTTGTGGCAACCTCGGGTCAAGCAAGTCTATCTGTGCCATTTTCCAACAGGTTCGGATGGTTAGCATTTTTTAGCAAGGAAGTATTTTTTTTAATGAAGGCATGTTTATTGTTTAGACATAATGCTACTGCACACTTAATAGACTACAGTGTCCATGGAAACATAACTTCGATAGGCACTGGGAAACCAAAAGACTCGATGGACTCAATTGCAATATTTGCTTTATAAAGGCGGTCCGGTTCTGAACCCATAATATCTCTGAGGTGCGCCTGTGGCATAATTCTTGCTTCTTCTCTGCCGCCTTGGCCTGCTGGGGGGACGCACACACCCTGCTGCTGCTGTGTGCCACCTCCTCTCTCTGAGATGCAGCCTTCCTTTCACCCGGAGCCAGTCCTGTGCTTGGTGCTAAACAGGAGTGTGCCGAAGCTCAGCGACTAGACTGAGACTGAGGCTCTTTCTTCTCAGCACTCGGAGGCGGAGGCGGGACCTTGTGCCCAGCAGGATATGGTCTTTCCACACACACACACACACACAGGAAAGGAAAGGTCAGGTTTTCACAAAACTGAGAGGCAAGCGGAGGTGTGAGAAGGTGTGAGAAACTGCGGGAAGGTCTCTAACAGCCCAAGGCCGAGGCAGGCCACAAGAAAGGCAGTGCAGGGCGCTGCTCTGGGTGCTAGAGGTGGAGGAGGAGGGGCAGGCCAGGCAGGAAGCAGGGCAAGGACTCCACACCCTGGCTGACCTCCAGAGGGTGAGAAACTGACAGCGTCGCCATGGGACAGTCTGCTGCTGATGTGTGAATTTTTAGGGGAACGAGGGATGGGGGTCAAGCAATGTCATTGCCCGTCCACACTCGGTATGCATTTCCCCTTATGTCCATGGGAAAATACTAAAACTTACCCTCAGAGCTTATAGTGGTGTGTGCTTATGATGTGCCAGGCATTGAAGCACTTCACATGTACTTATGTTTATTTCATCCTTCGAACAGCTCTATGATATAGTTATTGTTACCCCCTTTCTACCAACAAAGAAATCAAGGGGCTAAATAACTTGCCCTGCCATTCAGCTGGTAAGTGGCAGAACCAGGAGGCAAACCCAGATGGGCCAGAGCTTGTGCCAGCGGCCAGACAGCATACTTCCCTAAGGAGTGGCAAGGCTGAGTGATTGACTCAAATGTGAAAAGAGATTTAGAACGAGACGATTTTAAGGTAGAAAACTGATGCAGAGAAGGGGGTCGGGGTAGGGAGCAGAGAGGAAGTCTAACAATATTAAAGGAAACAAATGAATTCTAACATTTATGCACTGCTGCAAACATCACAACTCCATTATAGCTCACCACTATTCTTAGCAGCCCCACTTTAAAGAGTAAAACACTACAGGGCTCCCGAGAGGTTCTGTAGTTTGCCTTAAATTACTCAGGCAGGAAGTGGTGGGCCTCAGATGTGAACCCAGGTGGTCGGCCCCTATGTTCTCTCTCTCTCTCTCTCTCTCTCTCTCTCTCTCTCTCTCTCTCTCTCTCTCTCTCCTTCTCTTTAAATCGATTTCAGAGATGAAGGGAGAAGGAGAAAGGGATAGAAACATCAATGATGAGAAAGAATCACTAATCGGCTGCCTTCTGCACTGCCCCTGCTGGGGGTCAAGCCTGCAACCCGGGCATGTGCCCTAACTGGGAATCGAATCATGACCTCCTGGTTCATGGGTTGACACTCAACCACGAAACCACACTGGCAGGCCTGGCTCCTATGTTCTTAATCATCAAAGTGACAGCCACAGCTGTGGGGTCGGCAAAGGCAAGATTTATGACTTAACTGTTTAATCTCCAGAGCCAAGCACACAGCCTGGCACAGGGTAAATGTTTACTGGAGGAGGCTATGGATGGATGGATGGATGAATGGATAGGTGGATGGAAGGATGGATGAATAGGTGGGTGGGTGGGTGGATGGATGGATGGATGGATGGATGGATGGATGGATAGGTGGGTGGATGGATGGATGGATGGATGGATGGATGGATGGATGGATGAATGGATAGGTGGGTGGATGGATGGATGGATGGATGGATGGATGGATGGATGGATGAATGGATAGGTGGATAGAAGGATGGATAGGTGGGTGGATGGATGGATGGATGGATAGGTGGATAGAAGGATGGATAGGTGGATGGAAGGATGGATGGATGAATGGATGGATGGAAAGCCACCTGCAACCAAGAACATGTATGTCCACTCCATGAGCTTGTGCCCATGTGCCATCTTCCATCACGTTTATTTAACTGCCCAGGATAGTCACGTCTATTTTCTTCACCCCCATTATGGAAGCGCTCATGCTCCATTTTTTGAGTGATCCAGTCATCATTCCTGCGAGCCTCCTTAGGCTTATGTGTTCTTACAGTAGCCGGAGCAAGCCTCACCTGAAGTCAACCTTAACCTACTAGAGCAGCAGTTCCCAACCCTTTTTGTCTCATGGCACATAAACTAATTACTAAAATTCTGTGGCGCCCCCAGAAGATATATTTTTTTCCAATCTGACCAAAAATCGGTGTAATTTTGATTCACACCAGCTGGCTATTGTTGTGTTGGCCATTGTCATTTTTTTTTTTTTTTTTGACACTCTAAGGGAAAAGAGGTCAGCGCTCCTGACTAAATAGTCAGGTATTGCATGTTTTAAAAATTCTTGCAGCACAGGTTGAAAATTGCTGCTACAGAAAGCAAATCTACAAAATGCATGTAAACACCTTTTTCCCATGGGAAATGGTTAACTGTTATGGGAGGTGATGTTTCGGTTATGCCTCTAAGTGGAAATTTCCAGAAGGGGAGTGAGTAAGGGCAAAGGCACGGGATCTGAGGGAGCCAGGGCACCCCAGGACGAGCTGGCAGTTCTGGTGACGAGGGCAAAGGGCACGGGGGGAGCTGAAGCTGAGGCTGCAGAGGCTGTGGGAACCTGGGTCACCTGCCGATGGCCCCAGCGCCGTGTCTCACCAACAAGCCCTCTTTCTCCAGGAAGGAAGAATCCACCAAGTACTTCAACTTTTCAACTTCCGATGGGAAGAGCAGGAAAGAAGCTGAGCATCGATATCGTGTGAGAGGCGGAAATATTCGTGTCTGCCCTCCCGTGTGCTGCCAACATTGAAAGTTGGTGGGAAAAGATGGAGAGGAGCTGGGAGCTAGAGCCAGAACAGAAAGAAATGGGATTTGGGGTGCTCCAGGGACCACCGTAATGTTGTCTCGGTTTTCTGCAGGTGACTAACCTGAGCCAGCGGGATCTGGCCATCAGCGTTCATTTCTGGGTCCCCGCGCTGCTGAACGGCGTGGCGGTGTGGGACGTGGCTGCGGTGACTCCCTCACAGGTGCCTGCCTGGCTCGCCTCACTGAGCAGGGCTGACCCCACAGTGCCCCGCACCCTCTGGCCAGGGACATCTCCATCATTCTGCGGCTGTTTCTCTCTCACTAGAGTCTCTCTTGTGTGTCAGAGATGGAACCTCCCCAGCAACCTGACTTCCAGACTCAGATTCCAAGGAGTTTTGTGCTGGTGAGAAAGGCCCTGGGCGCCCCTATCTGACCAGCAGCTCATGGGGGAACACGGGGAAATGCAGAGCTAGGTTGCAGAGCTATATATAGGCCCGTGGTCGGCAAACTGCGGCTCTCGAGCCACATGCGGCTCTTTGGCCCCTTGAGTGTGGCTCTTCTACAAAATACCATGGCCTGGGAGAGTCTATTTTGAAGAATTGGTGTTAGAAGAAGTATAAGTTTAAAAAATTTGGCTCTCAAAAGAAATTTCAATCGTTGTACTGTTGATATTTGGCTCTGTTGACTAATGAGTTTGCTGACCACTGATATAGGGTAACCCCCAAAATGTAATAGGGTAGTGTTTATTAAAATTACGGTTCATTTTCAAAATTGAACTATCAACTGTTAAGGTATATACACATTTTTGGGACATCCTGTATATGTCCTATAATTGTTAACCTGTTCCTCACCCCAAATCTGATACTTTCTCTCCTCTTGTGGTTCCTAAGTTAAGGCCCTCCTTAACTTCATTGCTCTCCTGTCCCTAGGACTGCTCGGCCGCCGCCTGCCGGAGGTTCCGCTGTGACGTCCCCTCCTTCGGCATCCAGGAGGAACTTGACTTCATCCTGAAGGGCAACCTCAGCTTCGGCTGGGTCAGCCAGGTGTGTGGGCCCAGCGGCAGAGCCCCTGCCCCAGCCCCGGGCGGTCCCTGAATGTCTGTGCCGGCCTCCGGGGAGCGAGGGCATCTCCCTGGCGCCCAGCTTTCCCCAGAGCCAGCTGCCAGCTCCCCTGCCCTCTGCAGACGCAGCAGAAGAAGGTGTCGGTCGTGAGCGTGGCGGAAATCACGTTCGACAGATCCGTGTACACCCAGCTCCCGGGCCAGGAGGCGTTTCTGAGAGCCCAGGTAGCGACTGTGTGGGAGGCAGCAGCCAGGTGGTGAGAGGCTCTGATGCTGAATCCGTGTGCCGGTGGGGGCTCACGGCCTGGAGGGAGGCGGGGGGTGAAGATCCCGGGGTGGGACAGATGTCCCTAACCCCCGAGGGCTTCTGTAGCTCAGCCCAGGAGTCTGGCCTGGGGAGGCAGGGGAGGAGGTTAGGGGAGGAGAGCCTGGGAGGAGCCGGGGCAGCCAGAGGCCCGATGCTGTCTGCTCCCCCTCAGATGGAGATGGTGCTGGAAGAGTATGAGGTGTATGACCCCGTGCCCCTCGTTGTGGGCAGCTCTGTGGGAGGACTGCTGCTGCTGGCTCTCATCACAGCCACGCTCTTCAAGGTGAGTGCTCGCCTTCCACACCTGGCGCCGCCCGCAGCCGACCCCAGGCCTCCCAGACAGGGTGGCCCAGCGGGAAGAGCGCAGACCCTGGAGCCAGGCCGGCCTGGGCGCACGTTTCGGCTCCTCTTACCGTTGAACGTCAGGCGAGTTGCTCAGGCTCTCTGGGTCTGTCTCCCATTTTTGGAATAATAATGCCTACATCACAGAGTGGCTACAGCAGCAGAAATGCGGCCCTGGCCACAGCATCTGTGCTTTCCCTGCTCTACACTATGTCTAACCGCTGACCTTGGAACCCGGGGCCACGGGAAACGCGATCGCTGTGTTCACAGAAGCGTTCCCCACTCCACACAGTCAGCTCAGTTCCCTTCTCACTCGGCTCCCCCTCACTCCCAGCATCCTCCCTGCCCTCTTACCCAGATCTGCTCATTACTTCCCGTCACAGCTCGGCTTCTTCAAACGTCGGTACAAAGAAATGATGGATGACAAGCCCGAAGAGGCCGCCATGTTCAGCGGGGAGGCCCCCAGGGAGCCTTTGTCCTAGTAACCTGCTCCCCTGTTTATTGCCCCCCAGGGCTGGGGTGGCCTGGGCCTCCGGACCGGCTTCCTTGGGGGTAACTTCTGCATAGAGCGGGCTGGCTGAGCCACTCAGCGGGTGCTGCCCGCCTTCCCACGGCCTTGCCAGCCCTCCTCAGTGGGAACCCCCTTTTTGCCGAAGCAGGCCCGGGGCCAGCATGGACTTCCTTATGTGTGAGAATTGCCACATTAAATGAGGATGGAAAACGCATTTTCCTGGTGTGAAAGAGCTCTGATCCTGGCCGGTGCTGTTCTAGGAAGCCTGGGTGAACCCTTTGTGTGTAGAGAGAATGTTCTCTCCCTTCCTCAGGGGACAGGCCTGCCCCGCCTTCTCCCGGGGGTGGTGGGAGCAGAGTCCGGGGAGGAGGTGGCGGGGTGGGGGTACTGGGCTTCAGCCCAGGCCCCGTGCTCCTTGGCGATGGGCCGTGAGCAGACGGTCTCAGTGAAGGCAATGCCCAGAGCTGGTTTCACCAGTGACCCCCTCGAATGGGTTCCCCGAAGCTAGGAGAGCCAGGCTTCCAGACAGAAGCACCCGATTTCCCAAAGAACGCAGAAGACCCCTCGCAGGTGGCCATGGAGGACGGGAATGCCCCCCTCGGAACCAGGGCATGAGCCTCTGCGGGGGCTGCAGACCCTGTTGGACGTCAGGGCTGTTTCCAGTGGCCGGGACTCCCGTTCACCCTGAAAGCCTGGGCACCTGCAGCCCTCATTAGTGACTCCTGAGCCAGAGGGAGAGCCGCCCCCACCCCGCCCCGTCGGGCCTTGAGGGGAGCACGCACCGTGCGCATGGCCGGCGCCAGGAGGGCCCCGAACGCCCGTCCCTGTCCCCGGTCCCCCGTCCCCGGTCCCCCGTCCCCGGTCCCCACGGAGCTGAGCCACGGCTTCCACATCTTTATTGAGCGGGGCCTCCGCGGGGCCTCAGGGCCGTTCGTAGCCGGTGGGCAGAGGGTTGACGTGGGGATTGTGGAAAAGGGTGTGGTTGCCGTCCCCCCAGGAGAAGGGCTGCGGAGAGAGGGGGAGAGCGAGCCGTCACCCCGGCGCCCCGCGCCCCCCAGCCCCCTCCCGGCAGCAGGGAGCTCCCCTACCTTGGTGCGGATGCGCAGGTGGTGGTAGGGCACGAAGGGGGGGCGCTCGTGGTGGCCCGCGTGCAGCCAGCAGTTGAGGGAGCAGAGGGCCACGCCGGGCAGCGCCAGCACGAAGGTCAGGAGGCGCCAGGTGCCGCCTGCAGGGGCCCGGACAGCGGGCGGGAGAGGGGGGTTAGCGGCGGGGCGTCCCCGGGACCCTGGAAGGCCCTGCGGGCGGGAGCGGGGCGTGTGCGAGGGGGAGAAGCCACAGCCTGGGGCCCCCACTCACCTCCGGCCCCTCCGTGGCCGCCCTGGGCCGCACTCGCCAGGCCGCGGCTGCAGGACCTCAGAGGCAGAGCCAGAGCCATGGCGCCCAGCAGCCGGACCGCAGGTCTGTCCTTCCTCTCCTTCACCCGGGCCTGGCTCCCCTCCCCGCGCGGGGCCAATCACCTGTTGAGTCTGCATCAGGGCGGCTATTTTTAGGGGTTCTATATTTAAAATGAAGCCTGACTGGCAGGAGTCCTGCCGTCCAGACAGCTGCTGTGCTGTGCCTCTTGTCTTGGTGAGGGGGCATTTCTGATACCCTAAGCCATTCTTTTCATAGCCGCGGGGAGCGATTCTGTTCAGTACTCTGTTCCCAGTGGGCCATGAGTAAACATTTGCAGAATGAATTGTGTCCTTTTGAATATCCGTTTCCTAAATCTGTAAAATGTGTAATAATTTGTACTTTAAATTACATTTATGAAATTTAAATAAAGTAACACAGGAGATACCAGCTTAGAATCTGGCACATAACAGCACCTCAATATATAGATATAGATATAGATAGATATAGATAGATATAGATATAGATATAGATATAGATATAGATATAGATATAGATGATATAGATATATATATGTATTAGTCACAGTTCTTTTTAAACATATATATTTCTATTGATTTCAGAGAGGAAAGGAGAGAGAGATGGGAACATCAATGATGGGAGAGAATCACTGATTGGCTGCCTCCTGCACGCTGAGCCAAACCGGCTTGGGCAGCCACAGCTCTTTGCAAAGAGCAGAGCTCACTCTAGTTTCTAGAAGGTACGCAGCTGCGAACCGTGGGCAGCTCACAGGACCGCCACAGAGGCCAGCATCTGCGCAGCAGACACAAGCCCTCCTGGGCAGTGCAGGCCGACGCCCCCCGGTTCACACGCTGGACACTGGGTGCCCAGACGCCAGCAGTGCTGCCGGGAGAGCCAGCTCCTTCCGCTCTCACCGCTCCGGGGAGCGGCGTCTTCGGGCAGCTTGCACTGTGACTGGCTGTCTTCTGGATCCGAGAATCGCGTGGCCCCACGGGCAGCACCTCGGCCTTCGCATGTGCTCTGGTATCGAGAAAGTCCGGGTAATTGAGTTCTGGCTTCTGCCTTAGCAAGGCGGGAATTCTATCTTGCAGAAAACCCCCACATACAGGAAGAGTAGTCAAAAGATTCTGGACAGCCACACATTTGACCAATGCCTCCTGCTGAGTTGTTATTTCAATCTGGGAGGTCTGGCTACTTGGAGGGAAATGGAGAGAGCCTCGCGGGCCCCGAGAACGAAGGTCACTGGACAGCTGCAGCCCTCGGCACCGCAGGCCGGGCAGGAGCAGGTGCTCTGCGAATCCGTGTTTCCTGAACGCTGCAGTCCAGCAGGGTGCCGCCAGCTTTGGGCCAGAGCGGGTGGACCTAACAGGAGCACAAAAGGAAAGGGGATGGTATGAACCTAATCGAAACATAGAGAAGGAAAAAGAGGAAGGCACGTTTTCCGAGTAAGTTCTTTAGCGGCCTTGTGAAACAGTCAGATGTTAGGTAGTGTTAAGTTATTCCTGAGCCCTCGCTGAGCCATAAGGGAGTTCTTCCTATAGTTCTTCCCAGTTGGGCTTTGAAATTACTGCTGAGAAGATGGGGCCCAATTTCGGTTAAAGTTACTTGGCATCTCCCTCCACACAGCTCCCTCCAACCCCCTCTCCACTTATGATAAGGCTCTTGGAAAAATAGAGAGGGGCGGCCCTGGCCGGTTTGACTCCATGGATAGAGCGTCGGCCTGAGGACTGAAGGTCCGGGGTTTGATTCCAGTCAAGGGTCAAGGGTCAAGGGCACGCACCTTATACCTCAGTTGCAGGCTAGAGCCCCAGCCCCAGTCCAGTGGGTACAGGAGGCAACCAATCAACGTGTCTGTCTCAGATAGATATTTCTCTCTCTTTGTCTCTCCCCCACTTCCACTCTCTCTGAAACATCAATGGAAAACAAGATCCTTGGGTCAGGATGAATCAAAAATAAGAAATAAAAATAAAAAATAAAGAGGGGTGTTTTCACCTGAAAAGGCTCTTGGTTCCCCCACTCCACTCGGAGTTCTGCTGGTCATTGCCAGGCAATTCCCGGGGACCCCCATCCCTGTGTGTCCGTTTGGAACTTCCCACTGAGCTTTGCCTGCTGGTGCTCGGTGACTGCCTGCTGGTCACCTCCTGCAGGGCCCCGGCCTAAGGCCCAGGGACTTCTCTTCAGGTCGCCTGTGCTTTCCAAGCTGATCATGGTTTTGTCTTAACTGCCTTTGTGTAGAGGGAGTGCGGAGCTGATCCTGCAGTTTTTATACTCGACACTGTTTTCCACGTTCTCTCACCCACAGTGAATGGGGCTGCTGCCCACGCTGCCAGTTACTGGAGGTGTAGGTTTTGCTTTGCTTTAGCCGAGAGAAGAAGAAGCTTGCTAGTTGTTCAGCAAACCCTGTGGGCAGCATCCCAGCCCCTTCCAAACATTCCTCAGCTGTTGGTGGTGAAGGGGGCGGAGGGATGCCTCCATGTCAGTTTCTCTTGTGCCTCTTTCCTGAGGTGCTACAATCATGAGCATGTTTTCCAAAGCAGAGAGAATCCCAACATGTGAGCTTCTAAGCGTACATTTTGTGTATGGGGGCTCTAGGACAGCAAATGTGACGTTGGAATTGTCCCAGAAAGACAGCGGAGTGGTGATTCAGGACATGGTTAGCTACAAAGGGAGCTGGCGATAACAATCAGGGTGGAGCCCACCAGGGGGCTAATGACAGTAGTGTGGTAGGGTCTAAAAGGGGCTGTTAGCTCCCTCTGCCCCTGGAAGGGACTAGACGCTTGTTAGAGTCTAGTTGTTCTGTGTCATCTGCCCAACATACCTATGGCTTCTTCTCACAATAATGCGCTGGATTTTCTCTGTGCAATCACCCACCCTCTCTCATTTTCAGTTCACAGTTCACATGGGGTTGACTCCCTCCTCCAGTTCTAAGAGGGGTCCCGTGATCCAGGGCTAGCCAATCAGAACATTCTGTTCTCCTGGCCATAGTGGTTGGTTTGGGAGGGACACAGGACCCTGGGTTTCAATTTCGGGGCTACTTTCTTGGACTATTGAGACACAGTACTTCAACGGGACTTGGAGGTCCAGGAGCCTCAGATTGAAATAAATCCTGAAGCCATTTTTCAGAGCATACCGGAAAGATGGAGGGAGAGCTAGCCTTGTTAATATTATTTGAACCTGTGGGTCAAGATGTGCCAGAATTGAGAAAGATTTTAGACCTTTCAATTACATAAAATAACAAAAAGCCAGTTTGAGATGGGATTTTAAGTCTTCATTAATTGCTATCCATTTTCGGTGAAACTGCAGTGTATCTCTAAACTTTACCAGCAAATTTCCAGTTTCTGTCCCCCTGTACGGGAACCATGTTGAAACTTTTTTTGGAACCTTTTTTGCCTTCTTTTGTGGCTATGACAGCTATAAATGTCTTTAATAAACATTCTGGAGTATTTATAGTTTTAAAGAATTAAACTTAACGGGCACTTAAAGTGAATGGGCCTAGTATTTATTAAAATGAAGTTAGTGCAATAAATTACATATGAATATATATTCCAACTTGCAAAAGGTTAAATAGTTGAGTTTTTGTTCTATACTTTTATTTTCTTCTTCCATTTCATAATAGTGTAGTTATGCATCGAAATAAACCTATATGCTGCCCGGTCAGCGTGGCTCAGTGGTTGAGCATCAACCTATGAACCAGGACGTCATGGTTCGACTCCCGGTCAGGGCACATGCCTGGGTTGCAGGCTCGATCCCCAGTGTCGGGGGGGGGGGGGGGGGGTGTGCAGGAGGCAGGCCGATCAATGATTCTCTCTGATCATTGATGTTTCTATCTCTCTCCCTCTCCCTTCCTCCCTGAAATAAATTACATATATATAAAATAATAAATAAATAAGCCTATATGCCGTGACCTGATTTCTCTGAAGACATATGTAATGCTGGGGACACTGAACACTTCAGTTGAGCCCGCGCACCTGCTCATTGGCCTCACCTGCTGTAACTCCAGCCCAGGCTGTAACCCAGACCAGCGTCTGAATTGCTGCTCCCACTTGAGACCTTCGTCTCACCTCCTGCGTGCTGTGCTCACTGGGCCAGTGGTATGTAAAGAGGTCCTAAAGGGGTGGCTTATTCATCTCAGATATCCTCTAAACCAGTGTTTCGCCACCACAAGTGCTGATTCTTGAAAACACCCGAAGGCCTTTCTGCACTCTCACCGAAGCTGCTGGAAATTGGATGAGACCATCCTGGCAACTTGGAGCAATCCCATTACCACAAACAAATGTGGGGACGAAATGTCCTGGGCCCCAGCGAGCAGCAGTGTCTCCAGTCGCTCTTCTCTGTTATCACCATAGAAACAACCAGCGAGTCGCTGAATGGCAGGCAAAGTGACCAGGAAGACATGAATCGGGAGCAGTCACTTTCGTGGCCACTTTGGTTCACTTTCCAAGTGGATCCACAGTGGGAGGACAACAAGGATAAAGGAAACCTGAGTTAGCATAGAACACACACACACAACATACACACACAGCGCACATTCACACAACACATGCAACACACATATATAAAACACACACATACACAAAACACACACACACACACTTGAGCAACTGGGAAGGTTCCTGGATTCAACTAATACTAAGTGCCTACTGTGAGG
The DNA here is from genome assembly GCF_027574615.1 of Eptesicus fuscus. NCBI lineage: Eukaryota > Metazoa > Chordata > Mammalia > Chiroptera > Vespertilionidae > Eptesicus > Eptesicus fuscus. Next base: position 6,635,966 of record NC_072476.1, on the reverse strand, counting down.
CAGGCACTGTGCCAAAGTCTCTGCTCTCACGGAGCTCAAGTTTTGGTGACAGAAAAGAGGGAAGGGCACTCTGGGCAGCTGAGGGAACTGAAAGAAGTACAGGGTGCAGAAGGTCAAAGGCTATGACCAGTGACCATGACCGGTGACCTGCAGCGGCAGGGAACAGCTAGACCGGGGTGTGCTGCAGGCTGTGCTGAAGCACGTGAGCTCTGTTCTGCAGGCCACGCTGGGAAGTGGAGGAGGCGGGCAGGCTGCTCTCAGGCGGGGAGTGATGTCAGATCTAGTATTGGAGTCTGGGGTGTAAGGAAGGACTCTAACTAGTGGGTGATGTGGAAGGTGAGCCAGAAAGCAGAGATGGGAAGAAGATAGGTGATTAGGAGTGCTTTGCGATAATTCAGGCAAATGATGACAAGGATTTGCACTTCAGGCAGTAGCATTGGCAACAGGGAGGATGCTGGGGATGGGTGGATGGAGGAGGACTAAGAGAGGGCTGAATACCGGAGAGAGAAAATTGGTGCCTCAGAGAATATGAAAGGAGGGCAGAGGTGAGAAACCTGGGAGAGACGGGCGTGGCCGAGGTTAGAGACTGAGTAGAGTGGGAGGCAGAATCAGAACGTGTTTCGATGGCATGCCAAAGTCACGTGCTACTCCCAACGCACCGTGGCTGTCAGCTCATGTGTTTGCTGGCAGATCTTTCAAGCGCGTCAAACTCGCGTTTATTTAACGAGGCACGTGGCCTGCCCGCCGCGAGTTGGACAGGCTTGATAGGCCCGAGGTAATGCAATTAATTCAGCCTGTTGTGCTGATTTTATTCCTGACAGATAAAAGCTTTCGAGGTAATGGCATACCCAGCATGATAATTTCCCTGTTCACCCCTTAAATAGAATCCTTCTGTAAACCAAAATAGATCAGCATTGTCAATAGGCATCTCCTTTAAATCATTCCTGGGAGTCGGGAGATAACCGAGTACGAGAACACAGTCATGGTCATCTTTGTTCTGTGGGAGGGAAGCAAAGTAGCAGTGTTAAGAATGTTATTGGCACCCTAACCGGTTTTGCTCAGTGGTTAGAGCATCAACCCCCGGACTGAAGGGTAGAGGGTTCAATTCCAGTCAAGGGCACATATCTCAGTTGTAGGCTTGATCCCCGGCTCCGGTTGGGGCCACGTCTCTCTCACATCTACGTTTCTCTCGCTGTGTCTCTGCCCCTCCCTTCCACTCTCGCTACAAATCAATGGAAAAATATCCTCGGGTGAGGATTAATAAAACAAAAAAAGTAAAGTAAGAATGTTATTGAGCTAAAGTCATGTTGGGTACCGAAAGCAACACAGTACTTCATATGAGGCTAAACTGCTGATGGAGCAATGCTGAGTATAGTGAGAGCTTCAGAGTCTCAACTGAATGTAGGGCATAGATAGTTCAGACAATTTCACCAGTAGCCTGCATAACAGGGCCACTGTGGATGGCCTTTGTGCATGGGGACAGCCCTTTGCTACTGAATCTAGATGTTGGCTGTAATACCTTTAGGCCAATGGTGATCACGGTATTTTTGGGTGATCATTTCTAAAGTGCTTCCTTTATCCTTATATATAAAAAGAATGAATGACAAATCATAGTCAGGGTGTCCAAGAGCTGGAGCTGGAGTTAAGTGTGGTTTCAAGTACTTACAGCTTTTTCACCTTCTGGGTTTCATTCGATTGGGTCAGGTGGGTCTGAGTGGAGTACAGCACATAAAGGTTGAGCAACAAGTGAAAAATCTGGTACCCAGTCCTACAATAACCTGCTGGTCCTAAAAGTCCTCTTAATTTAAGGGGACCAGATCGTCCCGCTTTTGGCGGGACAAAACCGATTTTTAACAATTTGTCCCGCGTCCCACGGCATTTTTAAAAAGTCCCGATTTTTTGGTAAGATTCTTTCCAAAAATCGGGACTTTTTAAAAACTCCGTGGACGCGGGACAAATTGTTAAAAATCGGTTTTGTCCCGCCAAACGTGGGACGATCTGGTCACCTTATCTTAATTGTTTCTTTGTTTTTGGAAGAAAGAAAGCTGGAATTCCTTTGACTTGTTCAGGATTGATTAACAGTCCAGCCTTTGATATTAAATGTCCAGGACACCAGTATTTTACTTTAGGTCGGCAAAAATGGAGCCTGTCTTTAGAGACCTTATGCCCCCTGGAGGCCAAGTGTTGTAATAAGTGAAAAGTATCTTGAGTCCCGCAGTGTCAGAAGCAGACCTACATTTGGAAAAAAATGTCGAATTTCTTGGAAATTGAAGGTCATCTAAGTTTATTTTCAATACCTGAGGAAAGTGACGCTTTCACTGTACCCCTGGGCATAACGGTCCGCATATATTGGTGTTCTTCCCAGGTGAAGGCAAAAAGATATGGACTGTCTTTGTCTACTGGAATGCTAAAAAAAAAAAAAAAAAAAAAAAAAAATGCACTGCATAAGTCTACCAATGAGAAATCATTACTATTTGTTGGAATGGTGGGAAGTAAGGTATGTGGATGAGGGGCTACCGGGTGTAAAGGAACTGCAGTATTATCTTAAATCCTGTACACATCTCCTGCCTTTCCAGTGGCTAGTTCACAGGCAGGGTGGGCATATTGCAAGGAACTACTAACCCTTGCTGGAGGGAGTCCTGGATAATGGGTCTGATTCCAGCGAATGCCTCCAGTGTTCATGGGTACTGCGGTACATTGGGCAAAGGTTTGGTCACATTAATAGTTACCTTGACAGGAATGGCTGATTTGATTTTTCTTTTCTTTTTTCTTTTTTTAAATATATTTTTATTGATTTTTTACAGAGAGGAAGGGAGAGGGACAGAGAGCTAGAAACATCGATGAGAGAGAAACATCGATCAGCTGCCTCCTGCACACTCCCCACTGGGGATGTGCCCGCAACCAATGTACATGCCCTTTGACCGGAATCGAACCTGGGACCTTTCAGTCCACAGGCCGACGCTCTATCCACCGAGCCAAACCGGTTTCGGCTGATTTTTCTTATGTCTGAGGGAGAGAAGGCCTATAATTTGTCAGGCACGCTTTGTAATGTTTTTTTCATTTTCCAACCTTTCTTCTTTAAAAAAAAAAATAAGTTTTTATTGATTTCAGTGAGGGAGAAGGGGAGAAAGATAGAAACATCAATGATAAGAGAGAATCATCAATGGGCTCCCTTCTGGGGATGGAGCCTGAAACCCAGGCATGTGTCCTGACCGGAATAGAATGGTGACCTTCCTCATATGTTTTCTTCTTCATATGTTTGTTTCATGATTATTATCCTTTCATTTGTCTAAGCACAGTTTGAGTCTGGACTCTAGTTCTAAGAACATTTCACCTTTTTGTTAAAAAGGAATGTGGGCATCACGAGCTTCTGGTCCTGGCCTCGTGGGTACCAGGACACCGGTTACTGCTGTGGACCCTGAGAAAGAAGAGGCCTACCCAGTAGGACTCCTGGCCCTCACTCGGCTCCAATGTAGAAGCGGAGTCCAGGGGCCCATGGGGAACAGGCCCTTTCACACAAACCAGCTTCAGGACAAGCCTGCGAAGCTGCCTGCCTCCTTGAACTACGTGCCTGCGTGACCCCAACACTGGGCCAGGCCTTCAAGGAGTTTCTGGAATTGTATTTCAACCCTGGCTGAGGCTTCCCTGGCCAATTGGAACTGTGCAACTATATCCACATTAGCATCTTCACGACCACAGAGCAGGACGGTGCCTTTTGGACCAATCAAACTGCAAGGATTTGAAGTGTTTTATTTACATGTGGACCGACCAATCTGGGACCGTGGCGGAAGGGGGGGCGACCAGGACACACTTCTGTCTCTATAAGTCAGCTCCCCTCCGGCTTAGAGACAAAGAATTCCCCTTTCTACTGAGTCCTGTGTTTTTCCTGGCTGGAGCAGACCCCTGTCCACACACACACACACACACACACACACACACACACACACGTCCCTCCACCCCAGGACATGGACCTCTGGGCAGGCTGCCTCATCCCAGCGCCACCTCCCTGCCTCACAGCTAAGCTGTAACACTGAGCTGCCCACAGCTGTGCTGGCCTCACCCGCTGCTGTGCCACATTGAGCTGTTCCAGCTGAATAGTTTCCTTTTTCTCTGCACCCCAATTTGGGGGTTCCTGTTGGCCTTGAATTGGCACCAACGACCATGGGTTGACACTGATGAAGTCCGAGAAGCTGAAGCAGACGGACTGTGTTCTCAGAGGACAGCTAAAGGGGCTGAACAGTCCGTCCACCTTTGCTAACACCATGTGCTGGGAGCGGGGAGGGGGAGTGTGTCCGGGCCGCTGTCCTTGGCTAGCTTTGACCCAGTGAGATGCCGAGCCCACGCCTGCTGCATGAGACCTGGGGCGCACCCCCTCCCTCCTGAAGGGCCATGGGGTGGTGTTGCGGAGGCCCCAACCCCGAGAAGGCCCACCCCAGGGGACGCAGCGGCGCAGAGGCGCTCTGCTCCGGGAAATGGGCGCCACTGAGGCCCCTGGCAGGCAGCCTCCGTGCCCGCTCCGCTCCGAACGCGGCCTAGGAGTGGGCGGTGCGTTAACCCCGCCTCCCAGTCCGGGAGGCCGAGGGCCCCGCCTTCTCACCCAGCCTTGGCCGGAGGGTGCTCCATGCCCCGCCCGCCCAGCGCGCCCCACCCCTCCGCTCCCCGCTGCGCTCCTCTCCCGGGTGAGGTGCGGGGCAGGTCGACAGCGCTCCCTAGTGGCCGGAGGCAGTGAGGGGCCCCGGATGGAAGGCGCTGGAGGTTTAAGGTGGCGAGGGTGAGGAACGAGGGGTGGCAGGGCTGGGATTAGGGGTGAAGCGAGGGAGGCACTGGCCTCTAGCACAGAATTTAAGGGGGCGCCCCAAACTGTAATCAAGATAAACAACATTTAAGTGCAATCTTTTTTAAAAAAACACAGCCAAAAATTTAATGTGAAAAATCGATGATAAATAAAATATCAAGTTTTAAAATAAAAACATTCGGCCCTGACTGGTTTGGCTCAGTGGATAGAGCATCAGCCTTCGGACTCAAGGGTCCCAGGTTCGATTCCAGTCAAGGGCATGTACCTTGGTTGCAGGCACATCCCCAGTAGGGGGTGTGCAGGAGGCAGCTGATCGATGTTTCTCTCTCATCGATGTTTCTAACTCTCTATCCCTCTCCCTTCCTCTCTGTAAAAAATTAATAAAATATATATATATTTAAAAATGGATAAAATAAAAACATTCGACCTCATATTTTCACGACCATCCTTCACTCGCCTTACCCCAAAACAGGTGGCTGGCACAGGCTGTAGATAACTGATTAAAAATGGCATCAAGTATTATTTGTCTTGGTTGCCAAATATTTCTGTGTCCCCTTAAATTTTGCAGCAGAGGCTAGTGCCTCTGGCATCTTACTCTAGGGCTGCCTCTGCCAAGTCCCCTCAGTGGCCTAGGTTTAGAAAAGACCCTGATTCTGGCCTCCAGCTGCCTGAGTGACCTTGGGCCAGTCATCCTCCCCATTGGCTTCAGTTGACCTTTGTAACAGTAGGGGGACTCCAACTACAGGATTGAGGACAGTCTTGGTAATTCTCAAAAGCGGTGATTCCCAGTGTGGAAATTTCACTAGAGACGCATGTGCCTATATGTGAGTACCAAGTGAGCCAGAAGCATTGGTCCTATTAGCCAAGAGTTGAAAGGAATGTTCATCAGCAGTTAAATGGATGTATAAATGAATGGTATTTCAAACAACGTCATACTACACAACAAAAATGAATGATTACAACCATGTGCAACTACAGAGATAAACCTTACAAACGTTGTATCACAAAAGAAATGAGAGAGAAAACATACAGTCCAATTCCATTTCTATAAGGTCTAAAATCCAGCAAAAATCACAGTATATCGTTTAGAAATCTATATATAGATGAGAAACTATAAAGTCAAGCAAGAAATTGTCACAAATGTCGGGACAGTTTTATAGCCCTAGAAAAGAAGCAGCAGGTGTGAACTGCCAAGACACACCTGCTCTGGGGTACATTTCTTGCCCTGGGTAGTGGTTACAGGAATATTGCCTTTTGTTCTTTAAGTTGCACACATAGGTTTTATGTACTATTCTGTACACTTGACTTTTTTTGAATACTGGAAAAGATAGGAAAGTATCTAGAACAGTGCCTGGCACATGGTAGATACTCAATAATAATTTGCAAAATGAATGAAATGATCTAGCGCTGTAGCAGACCCTTTGTCAGGCAGTAAGTGGCAGAATCGGGATGCTCCCAAGGTTGTTGCTCAGAAACCAAGGCCAGAAGCTTGGTGAAGATGAAATCTCAGTGGTAAGGCTACAGTGGTAAGGCTACTGTGCTAAGTGCAAAGAGCAAGTGTTCTCAAGTCCTTACCAGAGATGTGTGAGGGTTGGTGTCCTGGTAAGTTCCTGCCAGGTCTCCAGAATCCTCAAAGTGGGGAAGAGGGAAGTGATTAAACCTCTTATCACCCAAACACATAATCTTGAAGTTCCAGCCCAACTTTTTAAAAAATATGTTTTTATTGATTTCAGAGAGAGAGAAAGAGAGAGGGAGAGAGAGAAACACCGATGTGATAGAGAAACATCAATTGGTTGCCTCCCACATACGCCCTGACCAGGGAATGAATCCATAACCTGGGCATGTGCCCTGACTGGAAATCGAACTGGAGACCTTTCGGTGCATGGGACAATGTTCAACCAATTGAGCCACACTGGCCAGGGCCAGCCCAACTACTTTTATAACAGGGTTACAGCAACAGCTGCTTCACCTACATCTAACATCTGAGGAATTAGTGCAATTCCTTAGTCCACCATCAATGCCTTCTTCACTTGTCCCTACCTAGTCCTCTCGGGTTGGTGACCTATTCGTGGGCATGGACAATTCATTGAAGGCCAGGGAAGGACTGAACTTGATGGGCCCACTAGGTTCCACAGCCCTCCTGTTCAGAGTGTCTCCTGACTGCCTCTCAGTTGAACCATGTCCTGGGGAAGCTCAAGAATCAAGCCCCTCCTACCCTAGCTGGCTTGGCTCAGTGGATAGAGTATCAGCCTATAGATTGAAAGGTCCCAGGTTCGATTCTGGTCAAGGGCACATACCAGGGTTGTGGGCTCGATCCCCATTGGGGGGCATACAGGAAGCAGCCGATCAATGATTCTTTCTCATCATTGAGTTTCTATCTATCTCTCCTCTCCCTTCCTCTCTGAAATCAATAAAAAAATATGTATTAAAAAAACACCTCAGGCCCTTCCTTGAAGAAGTTTAACTTCACTTAACTTTTTCAAAATGCAAATCCCTTTGTAAGTTTACCCAGTAAACTCCTTATCCTCCTAGCCCTAGGCAACCACTAATATACTTCCCATTTCTCTACATGACCTATTCTGGACATTTCATATAAATGGAATCATATAGCCTGTGGTCCTCTGTGTCTGGCTTTTTTCATTCAGCATGATGTTTTCAAGGTTCGTGCATGTTGTACTATGTGTCAGTATTTCATTCCTTTTTTTTTCAATTGAATTTATTTGGGTTACACTGGTTAATAAAATTATATAGGATTAGGGTGTACAATCTATAATACATCATCTGGATATTGTATTGTGTGTTCACCACCCCAACTCATGGCTCTTTCCATCACCATTTATCCCCCTTTACCCACTCCTTCCTGGTAATAAGCACACCAGAGATGTGTGAGGGTTGGTGTCCAGGATGATTGTGGAGTTACAGCTGAAGGATGTGGTAGTGGCTCTACAATTCTGTGAATATACCAAAAGCCATTGAATTGTGCCCTTGAAATGGTGGAGGGTATGGTATGTGAAGTATGTCTCAATAAAGCTGTTTTTCAAAAAGACACTGCAGCTTCTCCCCTTTCCATCTGGCCCCAGCCATCATAAGCAAGATGAAGCTTACAAGGACGTCCAGGAGCTGTGGAGGAAGCAGTACCCTGTGATGCATTTTCTTCTCAGGGTGCACTCCTAGCAGTACCACCAGCTTTCTGTGCTACACAGCCTCCACCGGGCCTGATAAAGCGCACAGGCTGGGATATGAGGCCAAGCAAGGTTATGCCATACTAGAGGCCTGGTGCATGAAATGTGTGCACTGGGGGGGGGAAGCCTCAGCCCAGCCTGCACTCTCTTGCAGTCCAGGAGCCCTTGTGGGATGTCCGATTGAAGGCTTGGGCCCATGGGGAGCGGGATTAAGCCTTCAGTTGGACATCCTTAGCGCTGCTGCGGAGGCGGGAGAGGCTCCCACCACCATCGCTGGGCTTGCCAGCCTGTGAGCCTGGCTTCTGGCTGAGCGGTGTTCCCCCTGTGGGAGCGCACTGACCACCAGGGGGCAGCTCCTGCGTTGAGTGTCTGCCCCTTAGTGGTCAGTGTGTGTCATAGTGACCCATCATTCCGCTGTTTGGTCGATTTGCATATTAGCCTTTTGTTATATAGGATATCAGATTCATGTGTGCCATGGTTGCAAACACCCAGCTTCTAAGGGTGAGACCTAAGGCAAGCCTGTCCATTATGGTGGTAACCAGCTAAAGTTTGCTCCAAGTCTTCAGTCTGTTGCCAAGGAGTGAGCTGGGCGCCACTGTGGGGCTCTGAGAGTCCTGAATTCTTACTAGGTTGGTGAAGATTTCATATACAGGTTCTTCGATGTTGTCCTCCTTGATCCAATCCCTGAAGCCATCAGATGGAATCCTGACCCCAGTGGATCACCAAACCGGTCCACAAGCACAGGAAGATACGAGGGCTGACGTCTGCAGGCTGCAAGAGCCACGGCCTTGGAAAGAGCCACACTATTGTGGTTCTCACCTGCAGCTTGGAGAAGGCACAATACTCTCCAGCTCCACCATTCCCCATAAAAGCAATATATGTAAAATGCTTACCCAATAAACAGTCGAGGAAAGTAAAAAAAAAAAAAAAAAAAAAAAGACACTACAGCTTCTCTCCTTCTCTGCTCCCCGACCCCCATCACTCACTCGGGAAAGCCAGCAGCTGGTCGTGGGTCAGCCCTGTGGAGAAGCCCACATGGGGAGGAACGGAGGCCTTCAACCAACAGCCGAAGAGGAGCTGAGGCTTTCTGACAACAGTCATGTTGGCAGTGGGTCCTCTAGTTCCAGTCAGGCCTCCAGACGTCCACAGCCCCGGAGGATAACTTGACTACACTCCCAGGAGAGACGCCGAGCCAGCATCACCAGCTAAGGTGCTCCTGGATTTCTGACTCTCAGATACTGTGACATAATACATAGTTGTTGTTGTAAGTTGCTAAATTTGGGGATAATTTGTTATACAGCAATAGATAACCGATGCAGTATCGGTCATAACAATGGTCATCAACATGTGAAACTTCCCAAAACTGAGGTTCCTTCCAGCTCTAAAATCCTGTGATTCTGTGACACCTGCTTCCACGGGGAGGAGAACCCTTGGCCAGCTGACAGGGTGGCCTGCTTAGTTTCTTTGCTTTGCTCAGGGCTTGCATCAAGTTAATGGGGTGGCAGTAGTTACCCCAGGCCAAGGTAACGACTTATTGGGTGTGTGTAAGAAGAAGTACGACTTCTGTTTGGCTTTTTGAAATGTTGACAATAACTCCCTCCACAACCGCCCCTCCCTGAAAAGAAAGGGTGCTTGTATCCTGCCCCTTTCCTACCTTGTCACCCTCCAGCATACAGCTGTGGAGTGTGTCAGGGATGGCAGGAGAACCAAGGAATTCCCAGCTTAGCAGGAAGTTTAGGGCTTTGGGAGTTACATTGGTTTCCTAGGGCTATCGTAATAAATTCCCCTATATTGGGTGACTTAGAACAACAGAACTTTATTGGTCACAGTTCTGGAGCCCAGAATCTGACATCAAGGTGTGGGCAGGGCTACACTCCCTCTGGAGGCCCTAGATGAGAATCCTTCCTCGCCTTTTCCAGGTTCTGTTGGCTGTGACATTCCTCAGCTTCCTTGTGATATACTGAATAACTTCATTCATTCAAAATCACTCACTGAACACTTTCCAAGTGCTAGATTTTGTGCTAATACAGCAGTGAACAAGACAGAGGTGGTCTCCGCTCTCAAGGCTAAATGGAAGAACCTAATATGCAAGGGAAAGCAGGAAATGTGGTGTTTACTTTTCCAACATCTACAGCCTAGAGAGGCTCATTAGGTGAAGGAGACAATAGAGTCAAATGACATCCAAACTGCAGGGAAGGCAAGTTTTAATGCAGGCATGAACCCACGCTCATAAGTGTTACAAAAAGACATAGGAGAATCATGTACTCATTGAGGGGTTGCTCTGGAAGGGGCCCTGAAGACCATTTTATCCTATCTGCTCATTTTACAGATGAAGAAACTGAAGCCCAGAGAGAAGAAGTGGTTGGGGGAGGGGTAAAAAGTGGCATAAAGAGGTTGGCATGGGTGGGCTGGAAGAAAAATCTGCAGGGAACTTCTTGGTATCCGTAGGGTTTCTGACTTTACAAAGATTTGTGCTGAGGCTTGAATGTGTTGTGCCTGACTCAGATCCAAGAGGACTCTGGCCATGAAGAGATGCAAGCCTTTAGAACTGGGAGAGGATAAAAGAGAAAGAGCCAGTGATCTCATTCTAAGCTTCAGGGCTTTTTGTCCTTTTAATTTTGAGGAGGAAATGCTGAAGAAATAGAAAAATTACCTGTAGGAAAATAAATACAGTGATATTCTTACTTTTAAAATATATACTGTCCAGGGTGCTGAAAAAGCTCACAGTTTCTAGGCTGCAAACACTTTCACATCTGCTTATTTCTGAGAATCTAGTTACTTGTACCCAACTTCTTAGAAAATGTGAGCAGCTACTGGTTCAGAGTGACCAGTAAGTGTGAGGATGAAGCCTCTGGAAGCTGTTCTCCATGCTCTGCTCTTGTCTGCCTCTGACTTTTTTCATGTCCCCACCCCCTCACCCTTGCCAAGCCTTTCCTCCCAACTCTTTGGGGTTATTAGCCCAGAAAAATGCTACCACCACCTTAGGTAGCCACACCCTGAAAATAGGGTGGAAATTAGGTAAGGTTACATGTGACAGACAGAGACAGTTCACAAGGCATGTGCATGGTCAATGACAGTTTTCTGGGAGTGTGAGAAGCAACCTCCAACATGGCCCCAATGATTCCTACCTCCCGGGAGTCATGCCTTTGTGCAATCCCTGCCCCTTAGTGTGCACTAGATTCCTGACTCCCTTTAGCAATAGAATGTGGCAGAAATGCTACTTCTAAAATAACGTTACAAAAAGACTGCAGCTTCCACATGGGTGTCCTCTGTCACTCTCTTGGTTGCTTGGCCTGTTGATGCCAACTGCCAAGTTGTAAGATGCCCTAAGGGTTGACCCAAATGTCAAAGAATTGATGCCTGGGAGGACAGTGACCTTAGGAGTGGATCCTTCCCCACTCGGGCCTTGAAATGACGACAGCCCTGGTGACACCTGATCACAACCAGAGGAACCCAGTTAAGCTGAGCCAAAATTCCCGGCCCACAGAAACCGTTTGTTGTTTTAAATCTCTTGAGGAAGTGAGACAGGGGCCAGTTCCTTACTGCTGGCTCTTTCTGATGGCCAGTAAGATAAAAAGACATGGGGTTTCCTATGGCAATGTGGCAGTGATCAGTAACTAATAAAGGTAGGACAGAATCTATTCATTTATTATATGCAATTGAACCATATTTTTCTTTCCATGTTGAGGCCTCAGCAGCTGAAGTTGGAAAGAAGGCTGGCTCTCTGGATTTGGGCTAGACTGAGATTTTCAAAGCCTTGTAAACCATTCATGTGAGGCTAGCCTTTCCCATGCACCTCCTGGTCTTTCTCATAATACCTGCCCCAGTTCCTAGTCCTCCACCTTCATCTTTCTGAGGTGACTAAGACCCTTGACTCTGGTCCTTCATTGAGGGGTCGCTCTGAAAGGGGCCCTGAAGACCCAATAAGCAGCAGTAACTATGTATGCAAGAGTGGGTCTCAAGTTTCCCAAGGCCAGCTCTCAGTTTGCACCATGGTAACTATTGCACTGTCTCTGGGCCTCCCATTCCCAAGTGTTCCCTCCTAAACCGTACTTCCTATCTATTAAGACCGTTCTCCTATAGAACTACAGCACAGCCATCAAAGCAGGGAATTGCCATGGAAACCTCAAACACTGCTCAGGTGTTGCTGGTTAACACAAAATGTCCTTTACAGCACATGGGTCCATTTCAGAGCCACACGTTTCATTCAGCTCTTAGGTCTCTTTAGTCTCCCTTATACTAGAACAGTACCTCAGCCTTTTCTCAACACTATCTTAAACTTTTTCTTATGGTTCCTCCAAGGGAAGGAACTATACACACATGTGTGCGCATACATATTTCTATATCTATCTATACACTTACTGAAAATCATACATCCACCTCCATATACCTCCAATTCCATCTCAGCACCATGAGTCACCGGAGTCTTCTCCCTTTCCCTATTTGTGCCTCTCTGACAATAAGAAACCTAACTCTCATTATCCTTAATACATGTAACAATTTGATCAATACCTGGTGTCACGAGTCTCCTATCTCCCTGCCATCTTCTTCCCTCCCATGAAGCCCGCCTCACCCTGCGGAGCTCTGACACACCGCTCTGCCGCTGCGTCTCTCCTCACCGCCTGCAGATGTCTATTTTGCTTTGTCTGCCCCCAAAGGCTTGAAGACTTGATAATTCAGGAAGGGAAGGGGTGAGGGACAGGGAAGAGCAGATCTCTTTTGAAGTATTTTTTCTTTCTTTCTTCTTTTCCTCCTTGCTTGTCCCTTTAGTTTGCATAATTCTAACAACATTCTTTCCTTCTTCTAATTAGCTCTTTTTAGCAAGCCATTGGCTTAGAAACTAGAGTCACTTCTTCACTCCTTTACTCCTTCATGATATAAAGTTTGTTGTTGCCATTGTTTTTATTGTTTTATTACTGAGTACACTGAGAGGTCCTGGTTCTGAGTGAGGCCTTTCCTGGGAGCGGAGAGCATGAGCTTGGGTACATGGAAAAATAACCTGGAGTGAGGATTTTTTTTTTTAAAGGCACAATCTGGAGACAGAGCACCAGATGCATGGGGCTAACAGTGGAAGGACAGTCCAGCAGAGTTGGACATTGGGTCTGGTCAACCTCAGGAACACAGGCATCTATGAGGAAGAAAGAGAAGAACCTCTCAGCGCAGACTCTGCTCAGAGCATAGATCATGGAGTGCTTTGGGAAGACCTCCATCGAGCTCCCATATCCTCTACTTTTTACCAACAGAAATGTTTGTTTGGGCAGCGCTCCCCAATGCCCAGGCCAAGGGCCATGTTCAGGCCCCAGTGTCTGGGCACACGTGAATCTTCACCATGTTTTCCTTCATTGAGGAGCAGAGAAAGAGCCTGGGGAACCTGCGAGGGAAGGAACTAAAGGAAATGGGGCAGAAGACAAACGCTGGGCCTTTTGACCCTGCCTAGAAATGCCACAAAGCACCCCCTGAACTCACCAGACAAGTCTCCTGTCCTTCACTTTGGCCACCTCGGGCCCCATCCGTTCTAGTTTACCATATAAAGACAGTTCTCCTTCAAAGGGGTCATACACCCCAGAACTCACATAGTGGTTGCAAGTTCAAAATCTGCCAGAACACAGCCTTCTTTATGGAACCTTCTGGAGGCTAGGACTCCAGAACACGGCCTTCTCTATGGAACCTTCTGGAGGTTAGGACTCCAGAACACAGCCTTCTCTATGGAACCTTCTGGAGGTTAAGACTCCAGAACACAGCCTTCTCTATGGAACCTTCTGGAGGTTAGGACTCCAGAACACAGCCTTCTCTATGGAACCTTCTGGAGGTTAGGACTCCAGAACACAGCCTTCTCTATGGAACCTTCTGGAGGTTAGGACTCCAGAACACAGCCTTCTTCTCTATGGAACCTTCTGGAGGTTAGGACTCCAGAACACAGCCTTCTCTATGGAACCTTCTGGAGGTTAGGACTCCAGAACACGGCCTTCTCTATGGAACCTTCTGGAGGTTAGGGCTCCAGAACACAGCCTTCTCTATGGAACCTCTGGAGGTTAGGACTCCAGAACACAGCCTTCTTCTCTATGGAACCTTCTGGAGGTTAGGACTCCAGAACACAGCCTTCTCTATGGAACCTTCTGGAGGTTAGGACTCCAGAACACAGCCTTCTCTATGGAACCTTCTGGAGGTTAGGACTCCGGAACACAGCCTTCTCTATGGAACCTCTGGAGGCTAGGACTCCGGAACACAGCCTTCTCTATGGAACCTCTGGAGGTTAGGACTCCAGAACACAGCCTTCTCTATGGAACCTCTGGAGGTTAGGACTCCAGAACACAGCCTTCTCTATGGAACCTCTGGAGGCTAGGACTCCGGAACACAGCCTTCTCTATGGAACCTTCTGGAGGTTAGGACTCCAGAACACAGCCTTCTCTATGGAACCTTCTGGAGGTTAGGACTCCGGAACACAGCCTTCTCTATGGAACCTCTGGAGGTTAGGACTCCAGAACACGGCCTTCTCTATGGAACCTCTGGAGGCTAGGACTCTGGAACACAGCCTTCTCTATGGAACCTCTGGAGGCTAGGACTCCGGAACACAGCCTTCTCTATGGAACCTCTGGAGGTTAGGACTCCAGAACACAGCCTTCTCTATGGAACCTCTGGAGGCTAGGACTCCAGAACACAGCCTTCTCTATGGAACCTCTGGAGGTTAGGACTCCAGAACACAGCCTTCTCTATGGAACCTCTGGAGGCTAGGACTCCAGAACACAGCCTTCTCTATGGAACCTCTGGAGAACACAGTTAGGACTCCAGAACACAGCCTTCTCTATGGAACCTCTGGAGGCTAGGACTCCGGAACACAGCCTTCTCTATGGAACCTCTGGAGGTTAGGACTCCAGAACACAGCCTTCTCTATGGAACCTCTGGAGGCTAGGACTTCTCTATGGAACCTCTGGAGGCTAGGACTCCAGAACACAGCCTTCTCTATGGAACCTCTGGAGGTTAGGACTCCAGAACACAGCCTTCTCTATGGAACCTTCTGGAGGTTAGGACTCCAGAACACAGCCTTCTCTATGGAACCTCTGGAGGCTAGGACTCCAGAACACAGCTTTCTCTATGGAACCTTCTGGAGGTTAGGACTCCAGAACACAGCCTTCTCTATGGAACCTTCTGGAGGTTAGGACTCCAGAACACAGCCTTCTCTATGGAACCTCTGGAGGCTAGGACTCCAGAACACAGCCTTTTCTATGGAACCTCTGGAGGCTAGGACTCCAGAACACGGCCTTCTCTATGGAACCTTCTGGAGGTTAGGACTCCAGAACACAGCCTTCTCTATGGAACCTCTGGAGGCTAGGACTCCAGAACACAGCCTTTTCTATGGAACCTCTGGAGGCTAGGACTCCAGAACACAGCCTTCTCTATGGAACCTTCTGGAGGTTAGGACTCCAGAACACAGCCTTCTCTATGGAACCTCTGGAGGCTAGGACTCCAGAACACAGCCTTCTCTATGGAACCTTCTGGAGGTTAGGACTCCAGAACACAGCCTTCTCTATAGAACCTCTGGAGGCTAGGACTCCAGAACACAGCCTTCTCTATGGAACCTTTTATCCGCATTTGCAGATAAAACAGCGAAAGAGGCAGCCCCCCAACTAGTGGGGCCTCTACATATCCTGCCAGCTCTCCCGACAAAGGTCTTCAAAGAGACCCCCGTCTATTCAGAGACTGATAACAAACTGGGGAAGAGACTCGAGGTTAAGGAGGCATCTGGAGGATGGAGAGAATTACCTGACACCAGACTGTTCATTCCGGAGGCCCTGGGAAGGGAACTCATTTCTCAGGTCCATCAGAGCACCCATCTAGGGGGAACCAAGCTGGTGGAATTGCTTAAACGAGACTATTATATCCCTAAGCTCTTCCAGGTCTCGTCTGTGCACAGGTAAACCCTCGGAGACACTCCCCCTTGGCCCAAGGAACCAGACTCAGAGGAAGTAGTCCTGGAGAACATTGGGAAGTAGACTTGACAGAATTACCCCCAGGGCAGGGAGGATATAGATACCTGCTGGTTTTTATTGACACGTTCTCCAGCTGGCCAGAAGCCTACCCTACCAAGTCTGAAAAAGCACAAAGAAATTAGTTTCAGAAATTATCCCCAGGTTTGGCCTACCTGTTGCGATGGGGTCCAACAATGGTCCGGCATTCATTGCCCACATCACTCAACTATTGGCAAAAATGTTAGGCATAAGTTGGAAATAACACTTTATCTATAGACCTCGGAGTTCAGGGCAGGTAGAGAGGATGAATCGGACCCTAAAGGAAACCTTAACAAAATTAAAACTGGAGACTGGCGAGAACTGGGTAAGCCTCCTTCCTTTTGCCCTTCTCCGGGCCCGTTGTACCCCTTACGTAAAGGGCCTTACCCCCTTTGAGATTCTGTTTGGCCGACCCCCACCGCTGCTTCCCAAGCTAGGGGAAGAAGTGTTGGCATCCCTTTCTAATCACAACCTCCTAAAGTCCCTACAGGCCTTACAGTTGAGTTCCAGACTTAACCACCGGCTGGTCCGAGAGGCTCACCGAGACCCATCCCCTGGGACTACACCTGCACCACCTGCATTTCAACCAGGAGACCTAGTTTGTGTGCGGAAGCATGAGCCATCATCCCTGGAGGCCAGGTGGACTGGACCCTTCACTGTTGTCCTCAGCACCCCATCAGCGGTGAAGGTTGCAGGAAAAAAGCTCTGGATACATCGAACTCAAATCAAGAAGGCGGAATCAGGGAACCAGCCGGAGAGATGGACCATCCAGCACACCAAGGACCCCCTGAAAATCCGATTCAAAAGACCCCCTGATCCTGATGTGCCTGTGGCCCATCAAGGCGAGTAATCCCTACCTGAGGGCTAATTACACATAGGAACTGACCCAGACTGTGGATGGGACTGTTACAGGTCATACCACGACCCCAGGGCCCCCCTCCATAGAGACTGACTTATGCCGATTATTTGGGGAAACTTGGAGAAAGCCACCAGAAAGCAATACCCACGACATTTCCCCAGCAGCCCATGGGGCATATCACGGGTTATGGGTGTGGCACCCTCCTCTTATAACGAGAACTTTGGCGAACTCAAATTATGTCTGCCCAGCCGAAGGTAGCCCTGAATGTGGAACTGACGGGGACTATTATTGTGCCCAATGGGGTTGTGAGACTATGGCACTGTGGACTAACAGAGATCCTGCCCTCCGGTTCAAGAGAATAGTCCACCCGGGGCCCCTTCCAATAACTGTATGGTAGGAGACTGCAATCCCGTTGTTATCAGGCCCCAAAACTGGTGGGAAAAATACTGGGATGCAGGAAAAACTTGGGGACTGAGACTGTATGTAGCTGGAAGAGATCCCGGGGTCCTCTTCACCCTCCAGAGAACCCAGCGGATCCAAAGGAAAAACCCCATCGGGCTTTTAGGACCCTTAGACAAGGGGCTGCCTCCAGTACAGCCACTGAGGCCCCGTCCCACACCACCACCTCCTGCCCGGAACAATACTGAATTAACTCCTCTGACCAAGGTGTCGGTGACCCTTGTTCCTAAGACTCACACTACCAAACCAGGCCGGAGACTTATCCTGGACACTCTGGATGCCGTTTTTAACTTTCTAAACCAGACCTCCCCAAATGCCACCGGAGACTGTTGGTTGTGTTTAAACCCAGAACCCCCCTACTACATTGGAATAGGGGCAAATGCTACTGTTGGTTCAGATTCATCAGACGTTAGAAATGTTTCAATTACAAACCCCCCACAAGGGGTGTGCAGATGGGGGCAAACCCCAAAATTAACCCTTGGGGATTTCCAGGGACGAGGTACTTGTGTTATGTCCTCAGAGTTTGATTTATCAAAATCCCCCTACGGTGAATCCTGTTCCTCAGTACTGAGGTTTGGTCAGGACAGTGAAGAGGAGACAGACCGGTACCTGGTGGCCCCTGAAGGCACCTGGTTCGCGTGCACCACAGGAATCACCCCTTGTGTCTCTCCTCTGACACTGATGCACCCCCGCAAGCCTTCCTTATGCATCTTGGCTCATATCCTACCCCAGGTGTATTACTATTCTGGGGAGGGAGGGCGAGAGCAACTGGGCCTAGCCCCTGGGCGAGTTCTTAGAGCCCCAGTAATTATCCCCCTGCTTGTCGGTCTGGGAAT
The DNA here is from genome assembly GCF_027574615.1 of Eptesicus fuscus. Lineage (NCBI taxonomy): Eukaryota > Metazoa > Chordata > Mammalia > Chiroptera > Vespertilionidae > Eptesicus > Eptesicus fuscus. Next base: position 6,617,829 of record NC_072476.1, on the reverse strand, counting down.
AGCCGGATCAGCTGCAATAGGCACTGCAGCACTGGTCACGGGAGACAAAAATTTCAAGGAACTTAGCAGCCAAGTAGATCTAGACTTAAGCACCCTAGAGGAGAATGTAAACCGCCTAGAGGATTCTCTCAGTTTGTTAGCAGAAAAGTCTTACAAAATAGAAGGGGTTTAGACTTATTATTCGTGAAGCAAGGAGGACACTGTATGGCCTTAGGAGAAACTTGCTGTTTTTATACCAACCATTCCAGGGTCATCAGAGAAAGCCTAAGTCAACTCAGAAAAAGACTCCAAGATAGAGAGGAAAGGCAAAGAATGGAGGGAAACTGGTATGAAAATCTATTCTCTTGGTCCCCATGGCTGACAACACTCCTGACATCTCTAGCAGGACCTTTGATCTTATTGTTAATAGCAGCAACATTTGGACCCTGTCTTATAAATAGTCTCACCAACTATGTACAAAGGCGAATACAGGCAGTAAAGCTGATGGTCCTGCGTACTCACTATCATCATGTCTGCACTGATGATGGAGAAACGATTTGATTCTCCCATAAAACCAGTGGGGAATGTTAGAGAGTGGGAATTTTTGAGCACTCCGGAGAGGCCGTGGACTATGCCCCAGATAGAGTTGTCAGTGCTGACACCAGGCCAGGCCTTGAGATATGGTCTTATGGCCCCTTCCCCTTGCACCTCACAAAATAGCCTTGCAAGATAGAACACTGTCAGCTTTCTAAAGAACAGGATAACCCTGTAAATAACATGGTCATCAATAGCATGGCCCTGACATTATTTGGGAAAAACTGTTTTGTCTTGGGTTGCTTACTCTGAAAAAACAGGATGTGGTTAATGTGCTTAAAAGTGGTCTTGCACAAAGGGTCAGGGCTGCTCTCTGACCTCCCTGCGTGGAGAGAGAACAGTCGCTGGCCAGCAAGTAAAGGCTCCCTAAATTTTAATTTGGTCTGGACTCCAGTGGTCTTTACTCGCCTTCACTCCACAAAAGTTAGGACTCCAGAACACAGCCTTCTCTATGGAACCTTCTGGAGGTTAGGACTCCAGAACACGGCCTTCTCTATGGAATCTTCTGGAGGTTAGGACTCCAGAACACGGCCTTCTCTATGCAACCTTCTGGAGGTTAGGACTCCAGAACACGGCCTTCTCTATGCAACCTTCTGGAGGTTAGGACTCCAGAACACGGCCTTCTCTATGGAACCTTTTGGAGGTTAGGACTCCAGATCACAGCCTTCTGTATGGAACCTTCTGGAGGTTAGGACTGCAAAACATAGCCTTCATTGTGGCACACTTTCTGGAGGTTAGGACTCACCCCGCTTTCCTCCCCCCATTTCGCCGGGATGACGTAGTTGTACCTCTTGTATTTATTAGCTCCGCCCTCAGTGATGCTTAATCAGATCTGAAGCCTCTTGTTCCGCTTATATTTATTAGCTCCGCCCTCAGTGATGCTTAATCAGATCTGAAGCCTGGTCGGAAGCTCTTGCCACACTCCAGACAGCAGTAGGTTTGCCACCCAAGTAGCTGCTTTGGTGAATGAGGTCAGGGACCTACGCTTCGGTCAGTTCACATCCTGGCACTCAAAGGCTTTGGAGATTGCGGGACAGTTGGTTTTGGCAGTGGACGAAAATGCAAGTATCTGCTAGCCCGAGATGCTCTAGGAAGTGGCAGCGAGTGGTTTCTATAAGTTTAACCCTCTCATTCAACTGACCGATCAGGAGCTCCCCATCTGCGGCCGCTGTCAAGTATTTGACACTTTCGTCCTGGCTCAGATTCTCAATACCTCAGAGCGGACTTCGGTACCCGCTTTGCTGGGGGGCGGCGAAACGAGCCTGAAGGAAAAGGTGGTCGCTGCCGAGGACACTCTGGGGGCGGACTAGCCACGTCACCTGGTGCAGCACGATACTGAGACTCCGTGGTCGCAAGTCTGGGATCTCCAGATGCACCAGCACACTTCGGGTCCCCTGGGAGAGTTTCTCACCCCTACTAGACCCGGCGTGTCAGCTTGGAGGGAACTACATATCCCAGCATGCACCGCACGCGCCGCCTGGGCTCGCGCAACGATTAGATAACTACTGCCCTCGAAGTGCTTTCTGCGACTGTGCAAGAGTCAGAGTACCGGGATCGCGAACTACAACTTCCGACTTGCTTAATAACTGCGGTGGCGCTATTTAAAAAGCGTCAGAGAGGAGGTGCCTGGCTACGTCCCTCTCTTCCAGTTCCGCTCCCCCAGATCAGAGGCTAGAGGGGGGCGGAGCCTTAGGCCTGAGCCAAGATGGCGGCTGCGAAACCAACCCCTACGGACTCGCTCTCTTTCTGCCTCGCGCAGCTCACGGCGGCGGCCGGGGAGGGTCTAGGTGGGACAAAGGATACAGCTACCAACGAGACACCCTTGGGCCGTGCGCTCTTAGCTCTCCGCACGCGCCACGTCAAGGCAACGGGGGGAATCGAGCGCTTCCGGGCACGCGGCGGGCTCCTCCCCCTTCTGGCGCTGCTACGGCGAGCGTCCGCAGCGGACCCCGCCCCGTGCCTGGCTGGCCCCGGCTCCTCCCCTTCGTCGATCGAGTCTGCGGCTTCGGCTGGCCCCGCCCCTTCGGCTGGCCCCGCCCCCTCCTCTGCGTCCTTGTCGACGCCCTCGCCGCCTGCGCGCCTGCGCAAGACCCTGGACTTGGCGCTTAGCATCCTAGCCAACTGCTGTACGGAAGGGGCGTGCCGGACTGAAGTGCGCAGACTCGGAGGCATTCTGTCTTTGGGTAAGTGCTCCGCCCCCGTGTCCTAGAAGGATTCCACGCACTCCCCCTCCTGGCCTGGGCTTTGGCGGCGTCTTGAGTTCTTTGTGTTGGATCCTGGAAGAACATGCGTTGTGACCGCGCGGTGCCCACACTTCTCGAGCTTTCACGCCTCGTTAGGTTACAGCTCTGTTACACATTATACTCGAGCTCTCTCAGATCAATAATTACAGCCATTTCTCCCTCGCCTCTGGGCTGGTGAGGCTAAAGGGATTATTTGGTGACTTTTCGATGATTTTTACCCTCCATTTATGAGGTTCATGGCAGACAGTGTCTCCTGAACGTCCGGCCCTGTGCAGGGCTGTCATCTGATGAGCTAGAGCTCAGAGGATGTAGTGGTCAGAAAAGTGGGCTCTGCAGTCAGCTAGACCCCTAGAGGCTAGGATTCACAACGGGATAATAATAGCTACCTCGCATAACTGGAGACGGGAGAAAATGAAATACAGATATAGAACACAGATGCTCTAAACATGAACTGGGTACTTCGAGCTAAAAACAAGCAGTTAACGAATCCTAACAAGACAGCAAGCTTTTCTGTTTCCCAGCTAAGTTGGCGCCGCCTAGTGGCAACGTTGTGAATACGGTTTACTTATAGCCTGTATGAAATTATACGGGTTAAAAAAGTGTTTTATTTATTTCAGAGAGATAGAAACATCAGTGATGAGAGAGAATCATCGATCAGTTGCCTCCTAAATGCCCCCTACTGGGGTTTGAGCCCGCAACCCAGGCATGTGCCGTGACAGGAAATTAAACAACCACTGATTAACACCGTCCAGGTGATATTATACCAATTTTGACAAAATCTTAAAATTTGGGGGTAATGAAACATCAATATATTTTAAACGTGCATAAAATGCATCTGGACCAAAATGTGTTTGACAGGAGGCCTGGCACATTAATTAGTCTTCAATAAATTAAGTATTTTATTATTAGTGTACAACCCCCATCATTCAGTCACTGTTCTGCCTTCTGAATATCTCCGTAATCCATCCACTTCTCTCCCTCTTCCATCGTGTGCCCAGAGCCCTGTTCCCATGTCCTGGGCTGTGTTGGTAACTGATTTGGTTCAAGCCGCTGTCCTTTCTCACCTGGACTATTGCACCAACTTCCTTCATGCTTCCCCTGCCTTATTCTCCCCCTCCATGATCCATTCTCTCTCCTGGCTGCCAGATTCTATCACACCATTCCCATGCTTAAAGCCTGATGTGGCTCCCGGTGCCCTCACATTCAAGCCCTGATTCTTTGGCCTGGCATTCAGGCCCTTCATGAGGTCAGAGCAGACACTGGGTCCCACCTCTGGACCCTTGCAAAGGCTGATTCCAAACCTGAAATGGCCTGTTCCAGCCCCATCCATCATCCTTCTACTAAATCCCTGCCTACTTAACCTCCTAGACCCAATGTTAGTTTCTTCTGGAGGCCTTTCCTGATCCTCTAAGGCCACATTCTTGGGGTGGTTAATGAGAGAGACAAGAAGGGATAGAACCCTCAAGCGGCCACACTCTCTTGCAGTGACTATTCTTCAGTGTGTGAAGACAGACAGCATCCAGAACCGAGCAGCCCGGGCTCTGGGCAACTTAGCCATGGAACCTGAGAGCTGTGGGGACATCCATTCTGCTGGTGAGAGGCTGTGAGGGTGGAGTTAGCTTGGGGTGGGACAGGGGCCTGGGTTTCTCTCTCTGCTCACCCTCTGTCCTCCCCTTCCCTCTCCAGGTGCTGTTCCCCTCCTCATTGAGAGCCTGACGACCTGCCAGGACTCACATTGCCTGCAGAGTGTGGTTCGTGCCCTCCGCAACCTGGCGGACTCCCCCCAGCACCGCCTGGCCCTGGCACAGCAGGGAGCAGTGCGCCCACTGGCTGAGCTTCTGGCTGCTGCCCCAGACCCTGCGCTGACCTTGGCCCTAGTCCGTGCCCTCCTGGAGCTGAGCCGAGGTTGCTCCCGTGCCTGTGCTGAGCAGCTAAGTCTGGGTGGAGGGCTAGGCCCACTGGTCAGTCTAGCCTCCCATCCCAAAAGGACGGTCCGCGAGTCAGCTATCCTGATCCTTGCCAATCTGTGTGCCCAGGGCCTGGTACGGCCTGCACTGGGCAATGCTGGTGGTGTGGAGGTGCTACTGGGTGAGCTCCAGCAACGCCGAGGTCCCAATGGAGCTGGCCCAGCCTCCCAGCAGCCCCTGGTGCGGGCTGTGTGCCTACTCTGCCGGGAGGCCATCAACCGAGCCCGGCTGCGGGATGCCGGTGGTTTGGAGCTGCTGATGGGCCTGTTGCGGGATCCTCATGCCAGCGCCTGGCACCCTCGTGTTGTGGCTGCCCTTGTGGGCTTCCTCTATGATACAGGGGCCCTGGGCCGGCTGCAGGCTCTGGGACTTGTACCGCTCTTGGCCGGGCAGCTGTGTGGTGAGCTTGGTGATGAGGACGAAGAGGGAAAAGAAGCTGCTTCCTGGGACTTTCCTGAGGAGCGGACCCCTGAGCGGGTAGAAGCCGGAAGCTTCCGAAGCCTCAGGTGGGTTCCTCCCTGAGCTCTGGGATGGGGTTTGTGTCTGCTCTGGCTCTCTCCACTACCCTCACCCCCTCTGTCTCACCCCCTCTGACTCCTGATCCCTTGTCTTCCCCACACATGACCAATTTCTAGTCCCCATTAAATGCACCTTCTTCTCTCCCCTGCATCCACCCTTGACCTTGGCTCCACCCCAGGACCTCTGAACGTTGGGGTCCAGAGAGGTTCCCTGGAAGGTAGAATGTGCTCTGGCTGTGATGGTGTGCTCTGGAGCCCAAGTTCTTATTTTGGTGCCACCAGTTATCACGGGAAAGTTAACTTCTTTGAGCTTCTAATTCCTTGCATGAAAAATGGAGGATAATAACGCATGCCTTCCCCATACAGTTGCGAAGCATAAATGAGGGTGCTTTGCACCTGTCAGCTGTCTGTGAACTCTCTGACTTCGTCTCCTGAGGCTCCCCCTGGTGTCCGCTCCACTCTTGCACACTGGCCTCCTGGCTAGTCCTCCACGACAGGCAGTGCCCTGGGGCCTCTGGCTGCGGTTCTGTCCCGGAGAGCCCTCTTCCTCCGGGACTCCTGGATCAGGCCTCACCTCCTCAGGGGGCCACCATCCCCACTGGTTTTTAATGTCAACTTTCCCTCCCTCTGCTCTTTTCTATTCCTTTTCACTTCTCTGTACGCATCGCTTCTCCTACTCCACACCTAAAATGGGGCTTGGCACAGACAGGCATCAGTCATTGCTGAATGATGGGGATTCCCCCCTCCCTTTCTCCCCTATCTCCCCTCTGGCCACCTCCTCTTCCGGGCTCGGCCACCTCCTTTTGGACCTGCCCCCTCACCTTGGCTCTGAGTTCAGCCTCCCCTTCTCTCCTCCGTAGGTCGTGGCTGATATCTGAGGGCTACGCCGCGGGCCCGGCCGACATCTCTCCGGACCGGTCTCCAGAGCGCTGTCCGCTGCCTCCTCCGCCGCCTGCGCCCCCCGAGCAGGCCCAGGCAGCCAGTCCCGCCCGGGGCCCGGCCTTGGCGCGGACGCCTCGAGGCCGCAGCCCTGCCACCGAGGAGCCGTGGGGCCGCGAGGGGCCGGCGCTGCTGCTGCTTTCGCGCTTCTCCCAGGCTCCAGACCCGAGCGGGGCGCTGGTGACCGGCCCGGCCCTGTGCGGCCTGCTGGCCTACGTGACGGGGGCGCCGGGCCCACCGAGCCCGCGCGCGCTGCGCATCCTGGCGCGCCTCACCTGCAACCCGGCCTGCCTCGAGGCCTTCGTGCGCAGCTACGGAGCCGCGCTGCTGCGAGCCTGGCTGGTGCTGGGCGTCGCCCCGGACGACTGGCCCACGCTGCGTGCCCGGCCCCCCAGTCTGCGCAGCCAGCACCGGGAGCTGGGTGTGTCCCTGCCCCTTCCGCTCGGTCCTCCACTTACCCCTCAGTGAGCCCACAACCTCGCCTTACCCACCACTCCTCCTCCTCACTGCCCTCAGCCCTCCATCCAAACAACCCAGCCACCAGGGGTGGAGGGTGCCATCCCGCCCCTCCTGCTCCACCATCCCAGCCTGCAGAGTTCGGCTCCATCCCGGGCCCAAGCTTTGGGGCCCCAACAATTTAGAATTGTACCTGTTGGCATTTCCTTCCCTAATCTCCTCTGGGTTCTGCGGTGTCACTGGCTTGTGAAGCCAGGCTCAGGTGCCATGTCCTTTCAGGCCCAACCCCCACATCCAACACTACCAGGGTCTGCCCTGTCTCCTGGGCCCCTGACTGACTCCCTGACATCCCACTTCCTGTTCCTGCCCTCCACTTCCAATTCCCGGTCTCTGGGCCCCATCCCTCAGGGCCTGCGCCAGCCTCCTTCCCCGCGCCTTGGGTTCTTGCCCTGAGGTTTTTCCCACCTTCCTTTCGGGGCCGGAAGCCGTGTTACCCATCCCTCCCCAGTCTCGGACACCAGCTCCCAACCTGACCCACTCTGCCCATCCCTGCAGGTGAGATGCTGCTGCAGAACCTGACGGTGCAGGCTGAGTCGCCCTTTGGAGTGGGTGCCCTCACTCACCTGCTGCTCTCTGGGAGTCCTGAGGACCGCGTGGCCTGTGCACTGACCTTGCCCTTCATTTGTCGGTGAGGGGGATGGAAGTGCCTTGCAGGGGTCAGGGGAGCGAGGTTGCTGTTGCCCAGTCGCACCTTTTCCACCTTCTGAAAGATTCTCTTTCTCCCCATAGGAAGCCCGCTCTGTGGCGCCGGCTGCTTCTGGACCAGGGCGGCCTCCAACTCCTCCTCTCGGCCCTGACGCGGCCAGCTCCGCATCCACTCTTCCTCTTCTTTGCTGCAGACTCCCTCTCCTGCCTCCAAGGCCTGGTGTCTCCCACTGTGAGCCCAGCCCTCCCACCTGCAACCCCCTTGGACCTAGACCCGCCCTCCCATTGCCACTATGAACCGCTGCTGGGCCCAGCTCCCATCCCAGCCCCAGATCTACACTTCCTGCTGGACTCAGGCCTACGGCTCCCCGCCCAGCGAGCTGCCTCATCCACTGCCTCTCCTTTCTTCCGGGCCCTGCTAGCTGGCAGCTTTGCTGAAGCCCAGATGGACCTGGTACCTCTTCGAGGCCTATCACCCAGCGCAGCCTGGCCTATCCTGCATCACCTGCATGGCTGCCGGGGCTGTGGGGCAGCCCTGAGGCCCATTCCCCCGCCAGGCCAGCCCCTGCTGGGCTCAGAGGCTGAGGAGGCACTGGAGGCTGCTGGCCGTTTCCTGCTGCCTGGGCTGGAGGAGGAACTGGAAGAGGCTGTGGGCCGTATCCACCTGGGATCCCAAGGTGGCCCAGAGTCAGTGGGTGAGGTATTCCGCCTGGGCCGGCCCCGGCTGGCTGCCCACTGTGCACGCTGGACCCTGGGGCCAGGGCAGTGCCCACGGAAGCGGGCTCTGGCCTTAGTGGGGCTTGTGGAGGCAGCAGGAGAAGAAGCAGGTCCCCTGACTGAGGCTTTACTGGCTGTGGTGATGGGAGTTGAAGTGGGGAGCAAGGGTCCCAGCCTAGACTCTTGATATCCCCTCGGAGGGGACCCAAGAATGAATTGCCAAGAAGAAGGCCTCCCAGAGTGGCACAGGGAGGAGGCTGAGCAGGAGTCACCACTGAGGACCGACGAGAGGATGGACCTGGGCCCCAGGACGATGGGCCGAAGACTCAGGAGTGAGCAGCCGAGGCCACGGTCTGGGCATGGGGTCCGCGAGATGGAGGCGAGCCCAGCCTTCGGGATGGGATTAAAACTTTGGAGTTGGATATTCCTGTTGTGTGTGTCTCTGCTTACTCTCCTGTGGGCATCTCCTTACCCTTCACCCATCAAGAGGGTCTTGTCTAGGTCTCTGTGTCTCCATATAGGCCGCCCTGGCGTGTAGGAGTTGGGTAGTGATAGGCCGTGGTTCCCGGAGCCCTGGGATAGGGTAGAGTCCCCGGCTTCTCCCTAGGATGTGGTTATGGGCCCGAGGGAAGCCTGCTTCCTGCTCACGTGACTTCATTGCTCAGACAGCCACTCAGCTGACACAGACCTTGCTCAGGCTGAGCGGGCTGTGCTGAGGGAATGCTGTGAGTTTGGCGAGGCATGGCCAAGGCCTTGGCATTGCTGTTTTCTGAGTGGCCATCACCCACCTTGGGCCTTCCATCCCTGGGTCTGTTTTCATCTCTCGGGCCAAGTGTCCTCCTGCTGGGTTCCTGTCTTAGTCATGCCCAGAGAGAGCCGAAGCCCTGGGCTGGCATTGAGGTGAGGGAGGAGCTTGTGTTATTTTGGTCTCCAATGCAGAACCTCCATCACCTGGCTCCCAGGTCACTGAGCACTCAGGTGGCCGCTAACTGAGGAGAATGCCTGCACTGAGTCTGCCAGTGGCCTCGGAGCTGAGGCGGGCACTGCTGTCTCCAGGAGTGTCTGTCCAGGTGTCTGATCAGGCTGTGCATTAGGACCGCCAGGGAGCTTATTAAACATGTTTACACCTATTGACGCCTGAGCCCTTTCTGATTGAATTGGACTGAGGGGAGGGTGCCCTGGGCACCAGATGGTTCTGATTTGCTGCTGTTTTTGTTTTGTTCTGTTTTTTTCTCCTTCAGTTTAATTGGCATGGCCTATTGCCTTGCAGAAAAACATGAATTGGAGGTCAGTTCTTGTACAGATCTCAGCTCAATATCAGGGTTATATTGTAAGAGATAGTATTACCAAATATAACTACACCATTGAGAACTATCTATGACACTATGATTCTTATTATATTTTTTCTGAATTACAGTTTAAAATAAGGATTGTACCCTATTCTACCCTTGTAAGTTTTGTTTTAAGCATTTATTCCATCTACAACAGCATTGTATACCTCAATTCCATATCCAAAAAGGTGTGCGCTGTAAGAAGTTACATTTTAAGTAAAAATGACAGCCCTGTCTGGTGTGATCAGTGGTTAGAGCATTGACCCACACATTGAAGGGTTGCAGGTTTGATACCTGGCCCTGGTTGGGACACGTGCAGGGAGGCAACAAATCAATGTGTCTCTCTCACACCAATGTTTCTCTCTCTTCCCTTCCCTCCCTCTCTCCCTTCCACTCTCTCTAAAAAAAAAATCAATGGAAAAAATATCTTCAGGTGAGGATTAACTAACTCACTCAATAAATAAATAACAGGCCGGCCGGCGTGGCTCAGTGATTGAGCGGCGACCTATGGGCCAGGAGGTCATGGTTCGATTCCCGGTCAGGCCATATGCCCAGGTTGTGGGCTCGATCCCCAATAGGGGGTGTGCAGGGGGCAGCTGATCAGTGATTCTCTATCATCATTGATGTTTCTCTCTCCCTCTCCCTTCTTCTCTGAAATCAATAAAAACAAAATTTAAAAAAATAATAATTAAAATTACACATATAAATCAAAGCCTATGTGAAATATTAAATACTCTCTCCACTTAACAAAACCACCATTTTGTATGGAATAATTTGCAATGATGCTATTATTATATCTTGTAAATGCAATGAGAGGAAACCCATTCCTTCGTGGCATGGTGGTGGGCACAACAGCTCGTGGCCTGCTGAATTTTGAAAACTAAAGTGCTCAGGTCTGGATTGAGACCCACAGTCCAGTGGCTGCAGCACCATTGTGTCTGCCCATGCCAACTACAGAGTGTCTCATTTCAATCTTTAAAAAAAATTTTTTTATTGATTTTAGAGAGAGAGAGAAACATCAATGATGAGAATCATTGATCGGCTGCCTCCTGCACGCCCCCTACTGGAGATCGAACCCACAACCCAGGCATATGCCCTGACCAAAACTGAACTGTGATCTCATGGTTCATAGGTCAATGCTCAACCACTGAGCCACGCCGGCCGGGCTCGTTTCAATCCTGATTTCTCAGGGTCTCGGTCCGAGGAGGGCTTCTTGTTCCTGGGTGGCTGGCCGGAGTCTGCGTCTTGCTTTCTTTGCTGTGTTCATCGGTGTCTTTGGAACAGGTCTGGGCCGCCCTGTTGGGGAAGGCTTTGTCTTGAAGGTGGGCTGGGGTCTGGCTGCCTGGGAGTGTTTTCTCAGCCTGCATGGGCCTGGGTTTCAGTTGAACTCTATGTCTGTTTTCAAGTCTTGGAGGAAAGGGAGGAGGGTCCATTGTGTCTGTCTGTCTCTGAGAGATTTCTTTGTGGTTAGTACTGTGCCTTTTGGATCTCTGTTTATGTCATTGTTTGTCTGGGTCTCTAAGGGAAAGTCTCTGAACCTGGGATCTGCCTCAGTTTTAGAACATCATTTCTGCTCCAGCCCCGAAATTCTGCCTGGAGTAAGTCTCTCAGGAAAGGCTGGGTGGGAGGGGGCCCTGTCTGAGCCTCAGGGTGCTAACTTTGAGAGGTGTCTGCTTGGGGGCTCGGTTTGCGTCTGAGAGTGGCACTGGGCGGACGATCCCGAGCTAGGTCTGGAAGAGCCACTTCTCTGAGTCTGGCTGTGGCCGCCTGGGGCTCCCTGCAGCTGAGGCCAAGGCCGGGGTGTGGCTGCCTCCCCGCAAGCAGGCTGGCGGGCTGGGCCTGCGTGGACCGCAGCCCTCCCTCCCTTACACGCCCCCACCCAGGATTCTCCCCTTCATTGCCCCCCACCTTTCCCTCCAGCCCCATCCCAACGGATCCCGGCTTCCTTACATGGTCACGGCTGGGCCTCCAGCTCCCGGACGTCCTCCCCACCCCCCCACCGCCCTCCGCCCCCACCGGACACGGCCCCCGCCCTGCAAGCCCAGCGTGGTCCGCCGGTGCCCCACCATGGAGGACCTGGGTGAGTAGGGCCCGGGTCCCCTTGTGCCCAGCCCTTCATCAACCTCTGGACGCGCTTCCCCATCCTGGAGCCCCTGGCCCTCCCCGGCATCTCCTCATCCTGCCTCCTGTCTTCTCGCTTCTGCTCTCAGCCCGCGCCTCCTTTCCGACTCCACGTCCCCCTTCCTGCCTCTCCCTTCCTGCCTTTCCCGGGCCAGCCGCTCCCTCCCTCCTTTCCTCTCCCGGCCCCTTCACCCCCAGCTGCGGACGCGCCGGGAGACGCGTGCCTGCCCGCGGGCGCCCGCCGGGGCTCAGGGGCTCAGGGATGGGAGGGTCGGAGGGGTCTTGGGTCCGGACTGGGAAAGTAGGCAGGAAAGGGAGGCTTTGACATCAAGTTCTGGAAAAGAAAGGGGCCTGCCCGGGGGGCTGGGGGAGGAAGAGTTAAGGGTCCCTCAGTTTGGTAGGTGCCGGGGAGAGGTGAAGGGTCCCACCGCGGTGCTCAGACGAAGAGTGAGGGGGCAGGGACTTCTAGGTTCTGGAAGGGAAAGGGGATGGGGGGGGGGGGGGGGGGTAGTGGTGTCCGTGTAAGAAGGAGGAGGCATTTTGTACTCCCTATCTGTTGGAACCGGGGCTGGAAGGCTGTGCCCTCCAACTGTGAGACAGAGGGGTTCCAGCACCCTGCAATAGGGGGTGCTGCTCAGTAGGGGTAGCGGGCACTGGTACTGCGGAGAATAAGCCAATCAGAAAGCAGGTCCCTGCAGACGCACCAATGAGGTGCATAGGGTGGGACTCAGTGGGGCCTGGAGGTGAGCCAGAGCTGGGGGGGCCTGGCCAGGTCCGGAGGAATTAGTGGGCGTGGCAAAGAGCGCCCAATCAGAAGGCTGGGTGCCAGGCATGTAGCCAATTGAGCAATTTGGGGTGGAGTCAACTTTGGCTTCAGTTAAGAGCCAATTTTGACTGCATTAGGGAAGATTTCAAGAATAAAAAAAAAGTCAGACGGTTGGGTTTGTGCACGACTCCCAGGATGAGCCAATGGGGATATTCTGGTCAAATGTATTCCTTACTGCCCTTCCACTTCTCTGTCCGGGTCTGGCCTGTGTTTCCTTCTGAATACCGGCTTCTGTCCGCACATACTGCCCACTGGGAAGCCTTATTCTTTGATATCTTAAGGCCCTGTCTCTGCCCTAACCTGGACCTCTCAACTTCTCACCTTGACGGCCTCCCTGCAGATGCCCTGCTCTCTGACCTGGAGACCACCACGTCACACATGCCAAGGTCAGGGGCTCCAAAAGAGCGGTCCCCAGAGCCCCTCACGTCTCCCCTGCCCTATGGCCACCAGCCACAGGTGAGATCAGATGCTGTGGACTGGGGCAACCACTAGGGCCAGTCTGGCCAAGGCTGGGGGAATCTGGGCCTGAGTGAGGCAAAGTACTGGTCTATCACCCCACACATGTGTCCGTCTCTCTGTAGATGGGGACTGGGGAGTCTTCTGGAGCCTCTGGGGACAAGGACCATCTCTACAGGTAAGAGGCCTGAGAACTGGGGGATGGGGAAGCCAATAGAGACTCAGGTGAGGAGTCTTAGATCCCCGCCCTGAACCCAAGCTCCCACCCTGTTTCCCAGTACGGTATGCAAGCCTCAGTCCCCAAAGCCTGCGGCCCCTGCGGCTCCTCCATTCTCCTCTTCCAGCGGCGTCCTGGGCACAGGACTCTGTGAGCTAGACCGGTTGCTTCAGGAACTCAATGCTACTCAGTTCAACATCACAGGTACCATGGTTACTGAAACAGGCCTTGATGGGCTGGGGCAGGGCAGGGCAGGGCAGAGATTAAGGGGTATGGATTTCCCGGAGTAGCAGCTACAAGGACACAAAGCCTTAAGTGGGAGGCTGTGTAGAGCAGGCCCTGTGTCCAGTGCCCTTCTCTCCTCCCTGCAGATGAAATAATGTCTCAGTTCCCATCTAGCAAGGAGACGGCCGGGGAGCAGAAGGAGGACCAGTCCGAGGACAAGAAAAGGCCCAGCCTGTGAGTTTGGCACAGTTGCCAGGTCTAGCGGAGAGGTGATTGGTCTCGGATGCCCGAGTTCCTGGAGGGAGCGGTACTCGGGGAGGCTCTGAGCTGACACAGGTTGTTCTTCATAGCCCGCCCAGCCCATCCCCTGTTCTCCCAAAACCTTCGGCCACCTCGGCCACCCTGGAGCTGGACAGACTGATGGCCTCGCTCTCTGACTTCCGAGTCCAGAACCATGTGAGTCAGCAGGAGGGTGGGCCGGTGTGGTTTTGTGGCTCCCTGACCCATCTGAGACCTTCCCACAGCTGTTGCCTTGCTGACTCAACTCACATCCTCCCTGTTGTAGCTTCCAGCCTCCGGGCCCACCCAGACACCGGCGCCAAGCTCCGCGAGTGAGGGCTCCCCATCCCCACCAGGGCCGCCGAGCAAGGGCAGCCTGGACACCATGCTGGGGCTGCTGCAGTCCGACCTCAGCCGCCGTGGCATTCCCACCCAGGCCAAGGGCCTCTGTGGCTCCTGCAATAAAGCCATTGCTGGGCAAGTAAGTGGAGCTCTGCGAGTGGTGAGGGGGAGACCCACAGACCCACCTTCACTGAGCCCCAGCCTCGTGCTGTCTGTCCCCTTCTAATAAATAACTCCGGAAAGTGGGTGTTACTGTTATTCATATTTTATGAAGGAGGAAACTGAAGCTCTGAATCACACAGCAAGTAAGTGGCAGGGCGAGGATCCCAACCCAGTTACCACTCCCTGTGGTCCTCCTATGCGCTCCTGTACAAACCCCATCTCACCTCATCGCCATGAAAGCCTGGGGGGCTCCACCCCACAGACTGTTTTCCTCCACCACAGTCTGGTTCGGGAGCTCTGGTTCGTAACTGTGCCAAGTTGTTGACGTAGATCCTTCTGCTGAGGTGCCCTGCTTCCATCCCAGAATTCCCGATCCCAGCAAAGCAGGCGGCATTATGGCTTCCGTGGGCCTTAAGCGCTTTTGCCTTCATGGGTCCCTTCCTCCATTAAAACATATTAAAATTTGTGTTTTATGACTGTGTTAGTATAAAGATGAATATATTAATATTTTCTATGAAATAATGTTCTTGTAGCTCATTTTTTCCCTTCTGATTTTAAAAGAAATTACAACATTTTCGTGGGCTCCTAAAAAGTATTGAGGGCCCCAGGCTCTGTGCCGGAAGACCCGGGCTGACTCCATCACTTGGACTGCGTGGCTTGAGAAGTGCAGCGGGAACCTTGGCTCACTGGGCCGCTCTGACCCTGGCCTCAACCCCAACTCCAGGTGGTGACTGCGCTGGGGCGAGCTTGGCACCCGGAGCACTTCGTTTGCAGCGGCTGCTCCACCGGCCTGGGAGGCAGCAGCTTTTTCGAAAAGGACGGAGACCCCTTCTGCCCCGAGTGCTACTTCGAGCGCTTCTCCCCACGATGCGGCCTCTGCAATCAACCCATCCGACACGTGAGCCCTGCCTGGCCCACTGCTAGGAGCCGGGAGATGGGCTGCATCCACTCCTGTCCCCTCCCCCCAGCCCCCGCTCCCCCAACCCCCACCCCCCAGCCCCCTAGCTCGGCCCCTTGGCCTCTTCCCCTCTCTCTTTGGCTCCCAAGTTCCTCCTTAGGTCTTCCTTGCCTTAACTCATCCTTCAACCCACTCACCGAGGTCCGGGTGGGAGGGGGCGGGAAGAAGGGATGGAGGTCATAGGGTGTCCGCTCTCATTTCCTACAGAAGATGGTCACTGCCTTGGGCACCCACTGGCACCCGGAGCATTTCTGCTGCGTCAGTTGCGGGGAGCCCTTCGGAGACGAGGGTGAG